>NC_050576.1:183562597-183638633 GCF_011100635.1 Trichosurus vulpecula | reverse complement strand
AGTTCGGGTAAAGCCAACAAGGCCATTGCCCCATGGTAGAACCTACCAAGGCTGATACTCCACTGGCCTAGCCTTTGAGTAGTCAGGATCACCTGCAAACCATGATAAGGCATCAGAGTAGGACAAGTGGAGGGATTTGAGCTTTTTTTCTAAAAATCCTAGTCCCGGTCTCAGATACCATCGCCTTGCCTAAGTATTTGCTTCTCAACTCTGTTTCCGTCTTCTGAAGCCTCCACCGTCGATCACGAGCAGAAAGAAATAGGAGCACTGAAGATATTTAAAATGACATCATCATGTGCATAGTTCTGGGTCAGGGTTCTAAAATCCTTGCAAATGCTTTCTACTTTCTCTTTAGTGATATCATCTGTTTCCTGTGGGTCACTTGGAGTGGATAATGATCACCAGGACTGACAGGTCTGAAGAGGCACTTTGTCCCATCCCAGCTATGGACTCTGGGAAGAAATCAGACTTGTTCATTCTTCACACAAGACAACAGCTTTTCTTTGATCTAAATTCCGCATGCTATTGGCTCTTTATTTATTCCATAAGTCTATGGGTTCAATGTAACCTTCAGAGTAGAGTTTCCAACTCCTGTTGTAAAGGTATTTTCATGCTTTGGAAGTAAATCCCACCATGAGTCATAAAATGATGCACAGAAAACAGAGATGTATAAAACACTGAAACAATTAGGTGAGGCTGTCACATGATTGGCCAGATCATGAACAAGGCCAGATGAAAACAAAAATGATCATCCTAGAAGGAAGAAAAGAAATGAATGAGATGATGAATCAGAAAACATCAAGGAAAAAGTAGTTTCTCTCATGAGAAAGATAAATTATTTAATTGGATGTTCACTTTTTCACTATGATAAACAATAGCCAGTAAATACTGTAGAAGTGCTGACAGCAGTTGTTCATAGGGGTATATAAGAGGCTTTTGGGGCAAGGAGTTTCTCAAACACAAGTCAATCGCTATCCTTGAAAGAAAACTAGAGGACCCATCCACTGACACCATGGTCAACTCCTGTTGTGGCTCCATCTGCTCTGAGAGGAGCTGTGGCCAGGAAGTCTGTGAAGAGGCTTGCTGTGCCCCCAGCTGCTGCAGACCCAGCTGCTGCCAGCCAGCCTGCTGCCAAACGACTTGTTGCCGCCCAACTTGCTGCCGCCCAACTTGCTGTGTGACCAGCTGCTGCCGGCCCAGCTGTTGTCGTCCAGCCTGCTGCCAGACCACTTGCTGCAGAACCACGTGCTGCCGCCCCAGCTGTTGTGTGTCCAGCTGCTGCCGCCCTTCCTGCTGCCAGTCTAGTTGCTGCCGCCCCAGCTGCTGCCAGCCCTGCTGCCGTCCCAGCTGCTGCGTGTCCAGCTGCTGCCAGCCCTGCTGCCGCCCCAGCTGCTGCGTGTCCAGCTGCTGCCAGCCCTGCTGCCGCCCCAGCTGCTGCGTGTCCAGCTGCTGCCAGCCCTGCTGCCGCCCCAGCTGCTGTATTTCTAGCTGCTGCCAGCCCTGCTGCCGCCCCAGCTGCTGTATTTCTAGCTGCTGCCAGCCCTGCTGCCGCCCCAGCTGCTGTGTGTCCAGTTCCTGCCAGCCCTGCTGCCGCCCTACCTGCTGCCAGACCACCTGCTGCAGAACCACCTGCTGCCGCCCAGCCTGCTGTGGCTCCTCCTGCTGCTGAGCACCCAGACTACCAACCGTGTTGCACACCACTCTGGCTTTTCTAAGAAATACCCCTCTTTCTCTTCATCTATGACATCGACTGCAGAGGGAGAACATGTTGACACCAATCTCCTATGAGACAGGGATGAAAATTCCATTCCGTGGCACGCATATGTCTCATCTGCTTGTGTTGCCTTCCCTTTCCCTTCTCTTCCAAACATGGATCACCTATCAATTTTGAACGTGCTGATTCAAAAGGCAACAGATTCCACCAGCTCTGGGACCTCTCCCTGGTATTCGAAAGCTATAGCAAGGTACTGTTGGAGAAAGATCAGAAGCAGAACGTTTCTTCCCAGCATTTCCTAAGTCAGACACCAAAGCAAGAAAGTCAATGAAACAGAACACATTCTTTCCACATTTATCCAAATCATAGCTCTGCCATGTTTTTCATGCATTGCTTATGCATTTCCAAAGAGCTTAGCTGTATTGAGTTCTGAGTGTCTTCTGTTTCCATGTCATTTTCACACATATTCAGGAGCCACCTCAAGTCTCTTTGATATGGGAGAATTAAAGCAGAGAAGCTCAATGATTCATCCAACTGAGATTTCTGCCTGCAACCACACATTCTGGTGAAATTTGACTGAAAAATGATCACCACCCAAGACAATAAAACTCTGTTTTCTGTTTTAAATCGTCTTTGAAGTTCATTTTTATATTTTCTCTTCCAAATTCTCTCCCACTCTCCCCCCCACCCCCAATCATTGGAACCATGAAGTTTGTAGGGGGCAATCTGCTGCAGGAGATGGGATGGAATGTGATCACTTGGGCATGTAGAATGGTTGGCCTTAACAAGAAGGATCATGTTTTCATGTGAGACAAAAGTGAACGAGGAGATATCAGGAGAAGGCTTCTGACCAGTATGAGACAAGAAGGAGCTTGGAAGAGGGAATTCTTGGTCAATGACATCAGTTTTTTCAGTAGCATATATAGCAAGATTTTGATGTGAGAGCTTGGGCAGGGGGAGCTATGAGAGATGTAACGAGGCATGTAAAGGTTTGGGAAAATAGAGGAACTACATGTGTTCCATGTTGTCAACATGAAAAGATATCTAAAATGTTGATAAATAATTATTAAATGAGCTCTTAGTTATGACCCAGAAAAGAAGCATGGCAAATGGGTGGTAAAAGGGATCTTGAAGCCATCTAAATTGACTTGGAATAATCCGTCAGTTAACTGAAATCTTACACTTTTAAGAATTGGGGGTGCCTTAGCAATTACAGAGGTTACACATAATTAAACTGAAAAGTGCTACCCTGAATCAAATTAATTACTTTAGCCATAAAAACTAAAACAATGAATGATAGTAGTTTGAAACTACATAACACTGAACAATGAGATAAAAGACACTGATATAATGAGTGCTTTTTCATTCATTCATTAATGAAAGAATAAATGCATTTTCCAAACAGATATGTTCGTAAAGTCATTCACATATGTTCTGGAGACAAAAGTAAACCAGTTATCTATAATTGTGGTGCATTTGTAGTTTCTGTGTCTTGATTATTTCTGTTTAGCATACTTCAATTGAACCATAATGAATCAAGGGAAAATTCAAAAATCTGAAATTTGAAGAATTTGGTAAATGAGTGACTTTCACTGGAAGAACTTAAAAATTAATGACATATTTAATATACAAGTAAATCTACATCTCACATGAATAAAAAAAAATGCCATCTGTCCTCCCTCATTCTGTCCTGGAGGTGACCCTGCATGTTGCAAAAATATGTCAGCCAATATTATGCTTAGAGATATTTTAGTGTGTTGGAAGAGTTCCAGGGAGGGCTGTAGTATCAAACTGCCTAGAACCAATCCCTAGAGCCTAAGTTCTGGTCATTCAGATGATGCTTGATGGTGTCAAAAACTCTATAAGAGGCAAGAAGACAGCTTGGAAATTGAGACTTGTTGCAGCCAGAGACAGTTGTAACCGAAGGTGAAGATAATGCCGAAGCCAAAAGGAGCTGAAGAAGCAGGAGCTGCTGGTAGCAGCGCTGACCCGCTTGTGGACCATGGAGTGCTTAACAAGGGCTTGAGGCCAATGTGGAAATTGGAGCCCGGCGCTAGTAGGTAATATTCCTGTCCGGTTGCAGAAGTGTAGTTTTCACAGCTTTTTTTTCAGTTGCATGCCCAGTTCATGGAGCTCCTGTTTCTAAGAACCACTTTTGCTGCATCTCATAAGTTTTGATAGCACACAATCTGATATGGGCTATACACGTACAAACATTTACTCTTGAAGATGATCACATGAAAACAGCGTCTTACTGGAGCTCTCTCACAAGGTCTGTCAGATTCCTATAAAAAAGTCAATTTGAGCAAATTTGAGAGAGTTAGGAACCATGAGCAGTCTGAGTGGGGCAAATTTCCAAGCTGGGAGAGTCTGAAAGGCTGAAGGCACGAATCTGTAGGCTCAGAGAGTGCTCGGTGTGCGGAGCTGCTCCAGACCAAAGCGGAAGTGATTGCCCGGGAAACCCACGTGGGAGACAGGCTGGGAGAAAGCTGGGCACCCTAAACCAGTGCAGATCCCCATGCCTCCCCACACAAGACTGCAGTCTGTGGAAGCGATGAGAGGTAGCGCAATGCTACCGGCAGTGAAATACCCACTCCTGAGACTTGTAGCCCAAACGTATGAAACGTAGCTTCATGAACTTCCAGGAGACATAATGGGCAGGTAAATGGCTCTCATCCCTCCCCTCCCCACCCAGAGAATTTCTCGGGGGAAAAAAAAGAATGCTGGAACAGAGGAGAAAGAAGTGGGGCTTCACTGGTCAAATAGTAGAAGTTCATTAGTCCCAGAGGGGCAGAGCTAGCAGGGGTCAACACCAGGAGCCCAGACATACTCTTGCTCCCCCTGGGGAACTACCAGACATCAACTCAAACAATAAAGAGCTGAGACCATTGCTGAAGAGCAACAGTGTTGGAGAGCACCCCTAGGGAAAGAGCCAGATCCCTCCCCCACGCCTCAGGAAAGTGAAGGCTACAATTTACAAAGACAACAACTAGACTCACAATCCCCAGATAAGAAAGGTAGGACAAAGAGCCCTGAGCCCCAAAGGCAGAAATTTGTTGTAAAGCCAGGAAAAGGCTAACCAACATAAAGAAGAACACAAAAAAATAAAACCGAGGACCATAGATTCTTTTTATGGAGACAGGAAGGATCAAAATACCAATTTAGAAAAGGACAGTGATGACACTATATATACATCTGATACCTCAAAAGATAATGTGAACTGGACTCCATCCCAAAAAGCATTGCTGGAAGAGCTAAAGGAGGATTTTAAAAACCAAATTAGGGAGGCAAAAGAAAAACATGGAAAAAATGGAAAAGTCCCTAAAGAATAAGATTGGCGAAATGGCCATGGAGATTCAGAATCTAAATAGAGAAAATGAGACCCTGAGGGGTAAAATCAACCAATTGGAAAAGCAGACTCAAAAGCAAAATGAAGACAGTAACTCATTAAAAATTAGAGTTGAGCAAGTGGAAGCGAATGAATCTATGAGGCACTAAGAAGTAGTAAAACAAAATGTAAAGAATGAAAAAATAGAAAAAAAATGTGAAATATCTGATTGGGAAAACAACTGACCTGGAAAATAGATCCAGGAGAGACAATTTAAGAGTGATTGGTCTACCGGAAATCCACGATGAAAAAAAGAGCCTTGACAGTATCTTTGAAGAAATTTTCAAAGACAACCGCCCAGAGGTCCTAGAACCAGAAGGCAAAATAGTCATTGAAAAAATTCACCGATCACCCCCTGAAAGAGGTCCCAAACTGAAAACACCAAGAAATATTATAGCCAAATTTCAGAACTACAAACTCAAGGAGAAAATACTGCAAGCAGCCAAAAAGAAACAATTCAAATATCGTGGAACTACTGTCAGGATCACGCAGTATCTCTCAGCTTCCACATTAAAAGACAGGAGAAATTGGAATATGATATTCTGAAGGGCAAAGGACCTGGGACTACAACCAAAGATCAACTACCAAGCAAAACTAAGCATAATTTTTCAGGCAAGGAGATAGACATTAAACAAAACAAGGGAATTCCAGACCTTTCTGATGAAAAGGCCAGAACTCAATGGACAATTTGATCTCCAAATACAAAACTCAAGAGAGACATAAAAAGGTAACCAGGGAGAAAACCCCCACAAGCCTTATTAGCCAATAAGGGCAAATTATTTGCATCTTTATATAGGATTTTATCATCTTATGTATGTTTTATATATATACATATACGTCAGTCTTGAGAATAGTACAGCTATTATGACAATTGAAAGGGATGCACATAGATTGTGAATGCCTATATAAACTAACTGATGTAAGGATAAAAAAAATAAGTAAGAGATCTAAAGGGAAGGCTATGAGAGAAGAGGTAAGGAGGTAGTAGAAAAGGGTAAATTACACCAAATGAAGAGGCACAAAAACATATTATAGTAGAGGGAAAGAGGGGAGGGAGAAGAGCAGTATGTGAGCTTTACTGTCATCTCATCTGGTTCAGGAAGGGAATAACATACCCTGATAAGTTTAGAAATCTAACTTGTCCTACGGGAAGTAGGAGAGGAAGGGGGTAAAAAATGGAGGGGGGTGGTCAGAAGGGAGCGGAGAGGTAGCAAGTGGGAAACGGTAAGATAAGGGAGGGGAATAAAGAGGGAGGGTAAACTGAGGAAGGCAGAGGTCAAAAGCAAAACTTTGTTGAGGAGGGGAAGGGGAAAGGGAGAAATAAAAGCATAAACAGGGGGAAATAGGATGGAGAAAAAGACACAGATAGAAATCGTAACTGTGAACGTGAATGGGATGAACTCTCTCATAAAACAGAAGCGGATAGCATAATGGATTAAAAACCATAATCCTACAATATGCTGTTTACAAGAAACACATTTGAAACAGGGGGATACACACAGGGTAAAGGTAAAAAGCTGGAGTATAATATATTGCTCCTCAGCTAAAGTAAAAAAAGCAGGTGTAGCAATCCTAATCTCAAACAAAGCAAAAGTAAAGATAGATTTAATTAAAAGAGATAAGGAAGGACACTACATCCTGCTAAAAGGCACTATAAACAATGAAGCAATATCATTGTTTAACATATATGCACCAAGTGGTATGGCATACAAATTCTTAGAGGAGAGGTTAAGGGAGTTACAGGAAGAAATAGACAGCAAAACTATAATATTGGGAGACCTCAACCTCCCCCTTTCTGAACTTGATAAATCTAACCTCAAAATAAATAAGAAAAAAGTTAAGGAGGTAAACAGAATTTTAGAAAAGGCAGATATGATAGACCTCTGGAGAAAACTGAATGAGGATAAAAAGGAATATACTTTCTTCTCAGCGGTACATGGCACATACTCAAAATTTGAGCACGTACTAGGGCATAAAAAACTCACAATCCAGTGAAGAAAGGCAAAAGTAGTCACAGCATACTTTTCAGATCATGGTGCAATAAGAATTATTTGTAACCAAGAACCATGGAAAAATAACCTAAAAATTAATTGGAAACTAAATAATCTAATTCTAATGAATGAGTGGGCCAAGAACAAATCAAAGAAACAATTAATAACTTCATTCAAGAGAATGACAATAAAGAGACAACATACCAAAACTTATGGGATGCAGCAAAAGCAGTTCTTAGGGGAAGTTTTATATCCCTAAATGCTTACATGAATAAAATAGGGAAAAAGGAGATCAATGATCTGGGCACACAGCTGAAAAAGCTAGAAAAAGAGAAAATTGAAAATCCCCAATTAAATACCAAATTAGAAATACTGAAAATCAAAGGAGAGATTAATAAAATTGAAACCAAGAAAACTATTGAATTAATAAATAAAACATAGAGCTGCTTTTATGAAAAAACCAATAAAACTGATAAGCCTTTGGTCAATTTGATTAAAAAAAAGAAAGAAGAAAATCAAATTACCAGTATCAAAAATGAAAAGGGTGAGTTCACCTCTAATGAAGAGGAAATCAAAACAATAATTAGGAATTATTTTGCCCAATTGTATGCCCATAAATTTGACGACCTTAGAGATATGGATGAATATCTACAAAAACATAAATTGCCCAGGTTAACAGAAAAGGAAGCAAAATTTCTAAATAACCCTATCTCAGAAGAAGAAATTGAGCATGCCATCAATGAACTCCCTAGGGAAAAATCTCCAGGGCCAGATGGTTTTACATGTGAATTCTATCAAACATTTAAAGAACAACTAATTCCTATACTTTGTAGACTATTTGGGAAAATAGGTGAAGAAGGGGTCCTACCAAATTCTTTTTATGACACAAATATGATACTAATACCCAAATCAGGAAGAGTCAAAACAGAGAAAGAAAATTATAGACCAATTTCCCTAATGAATATTGATGCAAAAATTTTAAATAAAATATTAGCAAAAAGAATGCAGCAACTTATTACAAGAATAATACACTATGACTAGGTAGGATTTATTCCAGAAATGCAAGGCTGGTTCAATATTAGGAAAACTATTAGCATAATTGACCATATCAACAACAAAACCAGCAGAAACCATATGATCATCTCGACAGATGCAGAAAAAGCCTTTGAAAAAACAACACCCATTTCTATTAAAAACAGTAGAAAGCATAGGAATAAATGGAACCTTCCATAAAATTATAAATAGCATCTACCTAAAACCATCAACAAGCATTATTTGTAATGGGGATAAGCTAGATGCATTCCCAATAAGATCAGGGGTGAAACAAGGATGTCCATTATCACCCCTATTATTCAATTTGGTACTAGAAATGTTAGCTGTAGCAATAAGAGAAAAAAAAAAGAAATTGAAGGAATTAGAATAGGAAAAGAAGAAACTAAATTATCACTTTTTGCAGATGATATGATGATTTATTTAGAGAATCTCAGAGAATCAAGTAAAAAACTACTTGAAATAATAAACAACTTTAGCAAAGTTGCAGGATATAAAATAAACCCACATAAATCCTCAGCATTCATATACATTACTGACAAAGCCCAACAGCAAAAGATAGAAAGAGAAATTCCATTCAAAGTTACTGTACACACTATAAAATATTTGGGAGTCTATCTGCCAAGACAAACACAGGGCCTATATGAACATAATTATGAAACACTTTTCACATGAATAAAGTCAGATCTAAATAAATGGAAAAATATCAGTTGCTCATGGTTAGGCTGAGCTAATATAATAAAAATGACAATTTTACCTAAATTAATCTATCTATTCAGTGCCATATCAATTGAACTACCAAAAATTATTTTACTGAGCTGGACAAAATAATAACAAAATTCATCTGGAAGAACAAGAGGTCTAGAATATCTAGGGTATTAATGAAAAGAAATGCTAGAGAAGGTGGCCTAGCCATACCAGATATTAAACTGTAGTATAGAGCAGCAGTCATCAACACTACCTGGTACTGGCTAAGAAACAGAGTTGTGGATCAGTGGAATAGGATAGGAATACAAGATGGAGAAGTCAACAACTATAGCAATCTACTCTTTGATAAACCCAAAGAGGCCAGCTTCTGGGCTAATAATTCACTATTTCACAAAAACTGTTGGGAAAATTGGAAAATAGTAGGGCAGAAACTGGGCATAGATCAATATCTTACACCATATACCAAAATAAAGTCAAAATGGGTTCATGATTTAGGAGTAAAGGCTGGTACTATAGGTAATTTGGGAGAGCAAGGAATAGTTTATTATCAGATTTATGGAAAAGAAAAGAATTCATGATCCAACAAGAGATAGAGAGCATTACAAAATGCAAAATGGATAATTTTGATTATGTTAAATTGACATGTTTTTGTATAAAAAAGCCAATGCAACAAAAATTAGGAGGGAAGCAGAAAATTGGGAGAAAATCTTTATAAATAGTGTATCTCATAAAGGCCTCATTTCTAAAATATACAGGGAACTGAGCCAAATGTATAGGAATACAAGCTACTCCCCAATTGAGAAATGGTCAAAGGATATGAATAGGCAGTTTTCAGAGGAAGAAATTAAAGATATCTCTAGGCATATGAAAAAATGCTCTAAATCACTACTGATTAGAAAAATGCAAATCAAAACAACTCGTAAATACCACATCTCTCCTGTCAGATTGGCTAAAATAACAAAACAGGAAAATGATAAATGCTGGAGAGGATAAGGGAAAATTGAAACATTCTTACATTGCTGGTGGAGTTGTGAGATGATCCAGCCATTTTGGAAAGTAATTTAGAACTACGCCCAAAGGGCTATAAAAATGTTCGTACCCTTTGACCCAGCAATACCACTTCTAGGGTTGTATTCCAAAGAAATCACACAAGCAGGAAAAAGACCCATATATACAAAAATATTTATAGCTGCTCTTTTTGTGGTAGCTAAGAATTGGAAATCAAAGGGATGCCCATCAATTGGGGAATGGCTGAACAAGCTGTGGTATATGAAGGTAATGGAATACTATTGTGCCATGACAAATGGGGATGATACGGACTTCATAACAACCTGGAAAAACCTACATGACATACTGCTGAGTGAGCAGAGGAGAGCCAGGAGAACATTATATACAACCACAGATATATGGATTCCATGAGGACCAACCCTGACAGACTTTGTTCTTCTCAGCAACACAAGGTACAAAGACAACCCCAAAGGACTCACGATGGAAAATGCTATCTACATCCAGAGAAAGAACTATGAAGTATGAATGCAGATTGAGGCACACTTCTCCCCCCCCGCCCCAATTTTTTCTTTTTCTCTCTTTTGTTTTTGTTTTTGGGTAGGTTTTTTTTGGTTCTGTTTCTTCTCTTGCATGATTCATTTCATTGATCACAGTTCTTTCCCATAACTTGACTAGTGTGTAAATTAATTCAATGCAAAGTTATACATGGAAGGTATATGGGATTCCATGCTATCTAGGAGGGGGAGGCAGGGAGAGAGGGAAGAAAATCTCGAACTCAAAATTATGTAGAACCAAATGTTGTAAACTAAAAATAGAAATTAAAAAAAGGAAAACAAAAATAAAAACAAAAACAAAAATATGTCAGTCAATAACATGCTTAAAGAGATTTTACTGTGATGGAAAACTTGCAGGTATGGCTGTAGTGCCAAACTGCCTTCTATTTAAACCAATGTAATAAGTGCTCTACAAACACCTACTATATACAAGCCACTGTATGTGGGATACAGACGAGATTAAAAAAAAATCATTTCCTTAAAGAAGGCAAATATGACCATTTCCAACTCCATTGAATATTTGAATTATTGAGTATTGAATGAATTAATGGAGCAGAAGAAAAGGAAAAGAAAAGAAGCTAAAGAAGAAGACTATATACACTTGAATGGGGGAAAAGGAGACATTATCAAAATTAATAAAATGTCTCCGGTATTGGAATTCCCCCCAAAATTCATCAACTCCCAGGACTCAAGAAAACCAAAACCTTTCAACATGGCATCAGTGTTGTAACAAACACTAGCTGAGACCAATATTTTCATGGCGATCTTTTTCTTTCTGTTGATCTTTATAGTGCCCTTTGAATTATTAGTGCAAGAAATGATGACCAAAAATCTCATGAAATGATTGTCTTTTGAGAGAATGATACAAGTCATTCCATAATCTCCTTTCATTGCTTTCTGAAGGAAAACCTGTGAATCCCCTTTCCATTTCAGGCCAATTTCCTCACCTATTTTGATGTTGTTGAAAGCCAGGGCTGAAAATTCCATTCCCATGTGGGTGGCCTTCTGGTGCTTAGCTTCTTTCTCCATAGCTACTTTGGCTCCTGGGAAAAAGAAACAGTTCGGGTAAAGCCAACAAGGCCATTGCCCCATGGTAGAACCTACCAAGGCTGATACTCCACTGGCCTAGCCTTTGAGTAGTCAGGATCACCTGCAAACCATGATAAGGCATCAGAGTAGGACAAGTGGAGGGATTTGAGCTTTTTTTCTAAAAATCCTAGTCCCGGTTTCAGATACCATCGCCTTGCCTAAGTATTTGCTTCTCAACTCTGTTTCCATCTTCTGAAGTCTCCACCGTCAATCATGAGTAGAAATAGGAGCACTGAAGATATTTAAAATGACATCATCATGTACATAGTTCTAGGTCATGGATCTGAAATCCTTGGAAATATTTTCTACTTTCTTTTTAGTGATATCATCTGTTTCCTGTGGGTCAGTTGGAGCGGATAATGATTGTGAGGACTGACAGGACTGAAGAGGCACTTTGTCCGATCCTAGCTATGGACTCTGGGAAGAAAGCAGACATTTTCATTATTCACACAAGACAACAGCTTTTCTTTGATCTAAATTATGCATGTTATTGGCCGCATTAAGCAACTCAGAAATTCACATATGCCATAAGAAATGGGGATGATGCAGACTTCGTAACAATCTGGAAAACCTACACGATATAATGCTGAGTGAGCGGAGCAGAGCCAGGAGAACATTGTACACAACCACAGATATATGGATTCTATGAGGACCAACCCTGACATACTTTGCTCTTCTCAGCAAAGTAAGGTGCAAGGACAACTTCAGGGGACACACAATGGAGAATGCTATCTTCATCCAGAGAAAGAACTGTGACGTTTCAATGCAGATCGAGGCACACTTCATGCTAGCCTTTTTTCTTCTCTTTTGTTTTTGTTTTTGGGGTTTTTTTTTTGGTTCTGTCTCTTCTTTCTCAGGATTCACTGCATTGGTCATAATTCTTCTCCACAACTTGACTAGTGTATAAATTAATTCAATGCGAAGTTATACCTGGTAGTTATATGAGATTCCATGCCGTCTTGGGGAGGGAGGGAGAGGAAGGTAGAGGGAGGGGAGAAAATCTGGATCTCAAAATTATGTAGAACCATGTGTTGTAAACTAAAAATAAAAAAAAAATGAAAAAATAATAAAAAAAGAAAATTGAAAAAAAACAAAAAAACCAAAAAGAATAAAATGATATTGGACATAACAAATATTATATAGGATTACAAAATGAAACTAATTCTATTTTAATGGACAGGAATTCATTCTTTATTGATTTAGGAGTATGCAGGAATTAGCACTCTGCACAAAGATCACTGGTTGTTAGAGCAAAGATCAAAATTAATACAAAGCTGAAAGAAATGACAAAAATAATTAAAATATATGATACAATTAAAAAAAGAAAAAAAAAAGAAAGGAGGCAGAGCAGTTGAGGACGATTTCTGTGATTTGGATAGAGAAGAGGAACCTCCTCGTGGTGGTCCATGTGGTGGTTGACAAAGCAGTTTTGTCCTGCCACCAAGGAAATGCACCTGGGGCTCAGAAGGAATGAACAGTGTTTCCGTGATGAGAAGCAGAGTTGAGCCTAATGGTTCTGGTATTTGTCTGGGAGTCAAAATAAGGGAAGTTCCAGAGATAACGACCCCAAGTCTGATTATTGTCTTCAAATATGCCAAAGGAACGTGAGCACCATGAGTGTCTGCACAACTACCTTCCTCGAGAGTGTTTGTTCCTAGTGATGTCCAGGTATGCCACAGTAGTTTCTGCTGACATTCTACTGCCTTGGCTCTACTGGGTGGGCATCTTAGATGCATGGGTGTTGCACGATTAGGAAAAGAGATAGATGAGAAGTTTGCAAGGGGATTACTCCCTCTTCCCTTTCATGGTGGCAGAGGTAATTTGCCTAAGGAATGGGGACATCCTTCTATCTGGTGCTACTTGGTTTCACTTAGACAGGGGTGTGAATTAGAGTCAGGAAGTATTTTATGTGTAATCCAATTAATTTCTGTTGGTCTCTGTTTTTGTGCATGTGCACAGGATTTTGTAGACCCGAAGAAGTTTAGACGTGATCTAGTCTAATCCATGCATTTGAGAATTAAGGGAACTGAGCCTTAGGGAGAGGAACTGTTTCCCCCTGGGACCCACCACTACGAAAAAAAAGAGCAGAATTGTGTCACATACTCCATCCTCACGAAAATAATCCAAGTAGGCACTAGAAGAGAGAAGAGAAGAGAAGAGAAGAGAAGAGAAGAGAAGAGAAGAGAAGAGAAGAGAAGAGAAGAGAAGAGAAGAGAAGAGAGAAGAGATTAATAATGAAGAGCAGAGAAAAGATGAGAAAGAGGGTCCAATGGGAAAGGAGTAATAGGGAGGGAAGTGAAATGTAGGAAGGTATGGTGAGAGAACTGAAGGGAAATGAGTAGAAAGGAAGCTATCCTGTATTCTCTTGTATATGGGAGAATTAATCCAGAGAAGCCAATGTCCCATTCAGCGGAGATTACTGCTTGCAAGAAACAGGCAAGTGAAAGTTTGGGAGAAGTCATCATTGCCCAAGAAGACATACCCTTTTGCTTTGGATTGAAAATTGTGTTATTATTTCTCAATTTCCACTTTCCTAATCTCTCTTGCCACCCATCCCTCTCCCAGGCATTGGGGACGAAAGACATAGAATACACATTCCACATATCAAGTGAAGGGAAACCCATTTTCCCATTAGCTGTGGTATTAAGAAGTTAATTCCCACTAAGATATGGAAGGAAAGATTGACCTCACTATGCACTCAGAGTCCATCCATTCTCCGTCTGCGGGAGGATAGCATGTTTCATCATCAGTACTTTGGAAGTGTTGTGAATCTTTATACCCATCAGAGTTGCTAAGACCTTCGGGAAATTTTTTCTGCATAACAATGCTCTTAAAGCGAATTTTGTTCCCCTGCTACTGCTCACTTCCCCTTGCATGAATTCCTGTAAGCCTTGGCAGAAATTTCTACAATCGTCTTCCTCATCGTTTCTTACTGCAACATGGTATGCCGTGATAGTCATGGGGCGCAACTGATTCAGCCATCCCCCAATGGGTGGGCATCCCCTCACCTTTGCCAGCACAAACATGGTTGCTGTCCATATCTTGTGCAGATGTGTCTTTGTATTTTTCTTGGATCTCTGGTGTAGGAATCTAGCAGGAATCTTGGTCTGTAGAGGGGTATGTATAGATGTTGAGTATAAGGGACCTGTTTTTGACATGTCTCTTCAGGATCACTCCTATGAAGAGGTCAGTCAGTAATTGGATTCAAAAAGCCTTCAGTAAGCTTTATGTTGTAGGTACTGTGCCCAGCACAGAGGAGAGCCAAGAAGAAGCCGAGGCAGTCCTTTCCCTCCAGGATGTCACATTTCAATGCGGGAAATGACCTCCAAACCGACCACTACGGATGAACAAGATATATGGAGCACCAACTGCAGGTAACAGAAAAGGAAAGGCTCGAGCTTAGATGTGTGGCAGCCAGGCAGCCAGCAAAAGTTGTCATGCCAAAGGTGAGGAGAATGAGAAAGAGTGTAGTGTTGGGAAAGCGGAGCTTAAGACATCTCCAGGGCATCCTTTGAAAATGTCCAATAGCTGGTAGAGCTTGGAGTCTGTGGGTCCGGGGAGATATTAGGGATGGATAAAGCAATCTGAGAATCATCAGCCTGGAGAACTGGCTAATTGAAATCATGGGACACCATGAGATCACCTTGGCAAAATGATGGCGTCATAGGAGAAGAGAGTCCAGGGCAGAGCCCTGGAGACAGGCCCGCAATGCTGCTAACTTTCACCTACATGAAGAGCCATCAATGAAAACTAAGAAGGAGTTGGCAGACAGGCCGGGGAAAAACCAGGAGAGAAGAGTGGTATGGAAAGCGAAGGAGAAGAGCCCCTCGATGAGCAGACAATTGCTGACAGTTTCAAATAGTCCAGAGCATTGACAAATGGTGAGAATGTTTAAAAGGTCAGGAGGACTGTCTGTTTCAAAATCACTGATAACTTTGTTGGGAATCCTTTAAACTGAATGATGACTTCTGAAGCTGGCATGCAGAGAATTCAAACAAGAACGAGAAGAAAGCAAGAGGAAACCTTGTTTGCAGATGGCTTATTGAAAGGGTTTGGCCAAAAGAGGAAAGTGAAAAAGAGAATGCAGCTAGTGACAGTGAACCAATGAAATGAGGGATTTTAAAGGCTGGTGAGACACAGACAAAGCATTGGGTAGTGGGGAAGCAGAAATCCGAGAGTAAGGGAAGGTAGTCTTTTTTTTGTTGTTTGTTTTTTTATTTTTTGATGTGAAAGTGGTCCTCAACTGCTTTGTCTAAGAAGCCATCTGCAGCAGTGAAGAGAATGGTCATGGAAAGAAAACCAGAGATGCTTCTCACGCACATGGGATCATGGATTTCTGGGTAGAGGGAATCACTGAGGTCGTCGAGCCTCATCTGCTCATTTTACAGATGAGATATGTGAGCAGCCCACAGAAATTCACACATGTCATTTGAGATGCGGAACTGGACCTAGGCAATTTGTCTCTAGAGTTACTTCTCTTGCTACTGTACCACAAGGATTTCTATCGAACCACTTGTAAGCACCGTGGCAGTGGGAAAGCTATTCTTTTTGTAAAGGAGTGGAGATGGAGGGGATGGCTCCTGAATGACAAAGATCTTTTTGAGAGGTTGGGAAGAGCATGACACTTACTGGTGGTGAGAATATGAGTATTTCTCCTACAAGGACTCCTTGTTTTTTCCTTGAGGCTTTCTTTTCCCCATCTTCAATGCATTTCTGCCCTTGTTGAGACAAGCATAGTCCCTCAGTAGCTTTGACTTTCATTTTTGTCCAAATTCATCACTGGAAGGTGATTTGTAAGCCCTTGTCTATGCAGGGCCCATATCCAGTTATGCAAAAGTTTAAAAGGGGCCCTAATTCTTCTCTTACTTTGTTTTCATTTCCCCCCTTCATTTGGTAATAGAAAGTGAGTTATCTTCTTGTGAATAGGATCATTTCTAATGAGTGGCTCACCCTCTAGGCTCCTGAGGGATTTTGCAACAGTAATGTGATTCATCTTTTGACAGTAGAAGGAAGTATGCTGATTCGTTCCAACATGGCTGGGAAAGTAAACTTTTTCTAGTATGAAGCTTTGATGCCTTAATACAAATGAAGACGAATGTTGTGACCTTCTCCCTCCCTGCCAAAGTGATGTGGGAGATCAGTCGTCTTGTGTGCCGCAGTTCTAAGGTGTGCTCTGAAGAAATAGTTCTTCCTTGGCAGCTTTCTCCAGGCAAGAATTAGAGGAAATTAGAAACGATGCCCACTTGGAATGTCCTAACAATTTTCCTTTCCTGATGCTCCATACTTCGTTGACCACATCTGGAGCTAGACGCTTTCCTATTATTCACAAGTGAATCATTATCGTATATTTTTTGCCTTCTTCACACATCAGAATTCCATCTATCTGAAATGATCCGTTTTCCTCAGGGATCTTCAACGCAGGATGATGACTCAGCAACTCTATGGACGAGGTGACAGAAAGATTGGACCAAGGGATTCATGGAAGACTGCAAGTTCCACAATCCCATGGCTCACTTTCTGCAGGAGAAGGAAGAAGATGGGGTTTGTATAGGCATTTGTAAGACACATTTCTATGTCAATGACTTGAGGGGGAAAGAAAAAAAAGGATGAAGTCTATTGACTTTGTACCAAGCACCTCATAAAGTGTAGAGGCTGGACGATGACTAGAAAAGGAAAGGGTAGTCAGTCCTTTTTTGGGGCGTGGGATAAAGTAAATGGCTGCTGAAGGGGGCATTCTGGGTTTGGTAGTGTTGCGCAGACATTGACAAAGGACACATGAAGAAGAAAGAATTAAGGAAGGCGTTGGATTCCTTTAAGTGCCAGGAAGTTTTATTTGCAAATTGACAAAGACTAAGCCAGTGGCAAATCGCTCTGACCGGGTATTTGAGAAAGAAACATCTTTGCACCCTGAGTATTCAAATCGTGGTATGAGCGCACTACATGGCCATAAGGTTCCTCTTCTCAAATAGCAGAACTTGGTGACTTAATGTCAGGCAGGAAGATAATGAGCCTTTTGCAGAAAGGGAAGGAGTTTAAGCTGACGGATTTCATTCAGCAAAAGTTTGTTGTGCACGTAAGAGGACAAAGCCACCAGAGAGGTGCTCGTTGGATGTGGAGTTTCTGGTTGTCACTTCCGAAGGGGTCTCCCGTGGATCAGTTGGTTATTGTTGGCCATCACCATCCTGTTTTTGTACTGACAGACAGGAAGCAAAGACGTGGTGGCTGTTTGAGCCGGGGTGGGGATGGTGGGCAGGTGCAGCCAGGTGTGAGAGCTCAGCAGCCGCATGAGCCACAGCAGGCTGGGCGGCAGCAGGTGGTTCTGCAGCAAGTGGTCTGGCAGCAGCAGGGGCGGCAACAAGGCTGGCAGCAGCTAGAAATGCAGCAGCTGGGGCGGCAGCAGCAGGGCTGGCAGCAGCAGGGGCGGCAGCAGGTGGTCACACAGCAGCAGGGACGGCAGCAGCAGGGGCGGCAGCAGCCACTGCCACAGCCGCAGCCACTGCCACAGCCGCAGCCACTGCCACAGCCGTAGCCACTGCCACAGCCGCAGCCACCGCAGGTGGAGCCACAACAGGAGCCGACCATGGTGTTGGTGGATTGAGTTTCGGGAGTGGTGCACAGGTGAGGGAGTTTCTTGAGTATGGATACCTTTTGGCCTCATAGGCCTCTTTTATACCCCATGTCCAAGAGGTTCCTCTTGCTAGATCCTCTTTATTTCCTTATTTCTTTCTTGATCAAAAATGATAATCCAATTAGTCAGTAGCATTGTTTTTTCGGTTAAATGTTTGATCTTGGACAGAAACAGGAATTACTTCTCCACTTAAGACTGCCAGCGTATTCTTTATTTCTGAATCATCTCTTGTCTTTTGTCACTTGTTTATGTCCACCTTAGAGCATTTCATCATTGCGTGGACAGCAAATGTGAGGAAGGTTTTCCTTCTCTCAAGCTGAAATATGCCTGTCTTCAACATCTTCCCCTTGCTCCTGCTTCTGGCCTCTGCAGCCAAGTCGAAGAAACCCAATTCCTAGCTTCCACATGACAGTCCTATGACTGGAAGACAGTTTTCCTGGATGCCCAATGTCTTCTCCTGGTTCTGTGAAATAAGGAATCCATTTGTCTTGGACTGTTAGTTGAGGTGCTATGGCAGAATGGAGGCAGAGCAGTTGAGGACGATTTCTGTGATTTGGATAGAGAAGAGGAACCTCCTCGTGGTGGTCCATGTGGTGGTTGACAAAGCAGTTTTGTCCTGCCACCAAGGAAATGCACCTGGGGCTCAGAAGGAATGAACAGTGTTTCCGTGATGAGAAGTAGAGTTGAGCCTAATGGCTCAATGGGAGTCAAAATAAGGGAAGTTCCAGAGATAATGACCCCAAGTCTGATTATTGTCTTCAAATATGCCAAAGGAACGTGAGCACTATGAGTGTCTGCACAACTACCTTCCTCGAGAGTGTTTGTTCCTAGTGATGTCCAGGTATGCCACAGTAGTTTCTGCTGACATTCTACTGCCTTGGCTCTACTGGGTGGGCATCTTAGATGCATGGGTGTTGCACGATTAGGAAAAGAGATAGATGAGAAGTTTGCAAGGGGATTACTCCCTCTTCCCTTTCATGGTGGCAGAGGTAATTTGCCTAAGGAATGGGGACATCCTTCTATCTGGTGCTACTTGGTTTCACTTAGACAGGGGTGTGAATTAGAGTCAGGAAGTATTTTATGTGTAATCCAATTAATTTCTGTTGGTCTCTGTTTTTGTGCATGTGCACAGGATTTTGTAGACCCGAAGAAGTTTAGACGTGATCTAGTCTAATCCATGCATTTGAGAATTAAGGGAACTGAGCCTTAGGGAGAGGAACTGTTTCCTCCTGGGACCCACCACTACGAAAAAAAGCAGAATTGTGTCACATACTCCATCCTCACGAAAATAATCCAAGTAGGCACTGGAAGAGAGAAGAGAAGAGAAGAGAAGAGAAGAGAAGAGAAGAGAAGAGAAGAGAAGAGAAGAGAAGAGAAGAGAAGAGAAGAGAAGAGAAGAGAGGAGAAGAGATTAATAATGAAGAGCAGAGAAAAGATGAGAAAGAGGGTCCAATGGGAAAGGAGTAATAGGGAGGGAAGTGAAATGTAGGAAGGTATGGTGAGAGAACTGAAGGGAAAGGAGTAGAAAGGAAGCTATCCTGTATTCTCTTGTATATGGGAGAATTAATCCAGAGAAGCCAATGTCCCATTCAGCGGAGATTACTGCTTGCAAGAAACAGGCAAGTGAAAGTTTGGGAGAAGTCATCATTGCCCAGGAAGACATACCCTTTTGCTTTGGATTGAAAATTGTGTTATTATTTCTCAATTTCCACTTTCCTAATCTCTCTTGCCACCCATCCCTCTCCCAGGCATTGGGGACGAAAGACATAGAATACACATTCCACATATCAAGTGAAGGGAAACCCATTTTCCCATTAGCTGTGGTATTAAGAAGTTAATTCCCACTAAGATATGGAAGGAAAGATTGACCTCACTATGCACTCAGAGTCCATCCATTCTCCGTCTGCGGGAGGATAGCATGTTTCATCATCAGTACTTTGGAAGTGTTGTGAATCTTTATACCCATCAGAGTTGCTAAGACTTTCGGGAAATTTTTTCTGCATAACAATGCTCTTAAAGCGAATTTTGTTCCCCTGCTACTGCTCACTTCCCCTTGCATGAATTCCTGTAAGCCTTGGCAGAAATTTCTACAATCGTCTTCCTCATCGTTTCTTACTGCAACATGGTATGCCGTGATAGTCATGGGGCGCAACTGATTCAGCCATCCCCCAATGGGTGGGCATCCCCTCACCTTTGCCAGCACAAACATGGTTGCTGTCCATATCTTGTGCAGATGTGTCTTTGTATTTTTCTTGGATCTCTGGTGTAGGAATCTAGCAGGAATCTTGGTCTGTAGAGGGGTATGTATAGATGTTGAGTATAAGGGACCTGTTTTTGACATGTCTCTTCAGGATCACTCCTATGAAGAGGTCAGTCAGTAATTGGATTCAAAAAGCCTTCAGTAAGCTTTATGTTGTAGGTACTGTGCCCAGCACAGAGGAGAGCCAAGAAGAAGCCGAGGCAGTCCTTTCCCTCCAGGATGTCACATTTCAATGCGGGAAATGACCTCCAAACCGACCACTACGGATGAACAAGATATATGGAGCACCAACTGCAGGTAACAGAAAAGGAAAGGCTCGAGCTTAGATGTGTGGCAGCCAGGCAGCCAGCAAAAGTTGTCATGCCAAAGGTGAGGGGAATGAGAAAGAGTGTAGTGTTGGGAAAGCGGAGCTTAAGACATCTCCAGGGCATCCTTTGAAAATGTCCAATAGCTGGTAGAGCTTGGAGTCTGTGGGTCCGGGGAGATATTAGGGATGGATAAAGCAATCTGAGAATCATCAGCCTGGAGAACTGGCTAATTGAAATCATGGGACACCATGAGATCACCTTGGCAAAATGATGGCGTCATAGGAGAAGAGAGTCCAGGGCAGAGCCCTGGAGACAGGCCCGCAATGCTGCTAACTTTCACCTACATGAAGAGCCATCAATGAAAACTAAGAAGGAGTTGGCAGACAGGCCGGGGAAAAACCAGGAGAGAAGAGTGGTATGGAAAGCGAAGGAGAAGAGCCCCTCGATGAGCAGACAATTGCTGACAGGTTCAAAGAGTCCAGAGCATTCACAAAAGTGAGAATGTTTAAAAGGTCAGGAGGACTGTCTGTTTCAAAATCACTGATAACTTTGTTGGGAATCCTTTTAACTGAATGATGATGTCTGAAGCTGGCCTGCAGAGAATTCAAACAAGAATGGGAAGAAAGCAAGAGGAAACCTTGTTTGTAGATGGCTTATTGAAAGGGTTTGGCCAAAAGAGGAAAGTGAAAAAGAGAATGCAGCTAGTGAAAGTGAACCAATGAAATGAGGGATTTTAAAGGCTGGTGAGACACAGACAAAGCATTGGGTAGTGGGGAAGCAGAAATCCGAGAGTAAGGGAAGGTAGTCTTTTTTTTTCGTTGTTTGTTTTTTAATTTTTTGATGTGAAAGAGGTCCTCAACTGCTTTGTCTAAGAAGCCATCTGCAGCAGTGAAGAGAATGGTCATGGAAAGAAAACCAGAGATGCTTCTCACGCACATGGGATCATGGATTTCTGGGCAGAGGGAATCACTGAGGTCGTCGAGGCTCATCCGCTCATTTTATAGATGAGGTATGTGAGGCCTAGGAACATTAAGCAGCCCACAGAAATTTACACATGTCATTTGAGATGCGGAACTGGACCTTGGCAATTTGTCTCTAGAGTTACTTCTCTTGCTACTGTACCACAAGGATTTCTATCGAACCACTGGTAAGCACCGTGGCAGTGGGAAAGCTATTCTTTTTGTAAAGGAGTGGAGATGGAGGGTATGGCTCCTGAATGACAAAGATCTTTTTGAGAGGTTGGGAAGGGCATGACACTTACTGGTGGTGAGAATATGAGTATTTCTCCTACAAGGACTCCTTGTTTTTTCCTTGAGGCTTTCTTTTCCCCATCTTCAATGCATTTCTGCCCTTGTTGAGACAAGCATAGTCCCTCAGTAGCTTTGACTTTCATTTTTGTCCAAATTCATCACTGGAAGGTGATTTGTAAGCCCTTGTCTATGCAGGGCCCATATCCAGTTATGCAAAAGTTTAAAAGGGGCCCTAATTCTTCTCTTACTTTGTTTTCATTTCCCCCCTTCATTTGGTAATAGAAAGTGAGTTATCTTCTTGTGAATAGGATCATTTCTAATGAGTGGCTCACCCTCTAGGCTCCTGAGGGATTTTGCAACAGTAATGTGATTCATCTTTTGACAGTAGAAGGAAGTATGCTGATTCGTTCCAACATGGCCGGGAAAGTAAACTTTTTCTAGTATGAAGCTTTGATGCCTTAATACAAATGAAGACGAATGTTGTGACCTTCTCCCTCCCTGCCAAAGTGATGTGGGAGATCAGTCGTCTTGTGTGCCGCAGTTCTAAGGTGTGCTCTGAAGAAATAGTTCTTCCTTGGCAGCTTTCTCCAGGCAAGAATTAGAGGAAATTAGAAACGATGCCCACTTGGAATGTCCTAACAACTTTCCTTTCCTGATGCTCCATACTTCGTTGACCACATCTGGAGCTAGACGCTTTCCTATTATTCACAAGTGAATCATTATCGTATATTTTTTGCCTTCTTCACACATCAGAATTCCATCTATCTGAAATGATCCGTTTTCCTCAGGGATCTTCAACGCAGGATGATGACTCAGCAACTCTATGGACGAGGTGACAGAAAGATTGGACCAAGGGATTCATGGAAGACTGCAAGTTCCACAATCCCATGGCTCACTTTCTGCAGGAGAAGGAAGAAGATGGGGTTTGTATAGGCATTTGTAAGACACATTTCTATGTCAATGACTTGAGGGGGAAAGAAAAAAAAGGATGAAGTCTATTGACTTTGTACCAAGCACCTCATGAAGTGCAGAGGCTGGACGATGACTAGAAAAGGAAAGGGTAGTCAGTCCTTTTTTGGGGCGTGGGATAAAGTAAATGGCTGCTGAAGGGGGCATTCTGGGTTTGGTAGTGTTGCGCAGACATTGACAAAGGACACATGAAGAAGAAAGAATTAAGGAAGGCGTTGGATTCCTTTAAGTGCCAGGAAGTTTTATTTGCAAATTGACAAAGACTAAGCCAGTGGCAAATCGCTCTGACCGGGTATTTGAGAAAGAAACATCTTTGCACCCTGAGTATTCAAATCGTGGTATGAGCGCACTACATGGCCATAAGGTTCCTCTTCTCAAATAGCAGAACTTGGTGACTTAATGTCAGGCAGGAAGATAATGAGCCTTTTGCAGAAAGGGAAGGAGTTTAAGCTGACGGATTTCATTCAGCAAAAGTTTGTTGTGCACGTAAGAGGACAAAGCCACCAGAGAGGTGCTCGTTGGATGTGGAGTTTCTGGTTGTCACTTCCGAAGGGGTCTCCCGTGGATCAGTTGGTTATTGTTGGCCATCACCATCCTGTTTTTGTACTGACAGACAGGAAGCAAAGACGTGGTGGCTGTTTGAGCCGGGGTGGGGATGGTGGGCAGGTGCAGCCAGGTGTGAGAGCTCAGCAGCCGCATGAGCCACAGCAGGCTGGGCGGCAGCAGGTGGTTCTGCAGCAAGTGGTCTGGCAGCAGCAGGGGCGGCAACAAGGCTGGCAGCAGCTAGAAATGCAGCAGCTGGGGCGGCAGCAGCAGGGCTGGCAGCAGCAGGGGCGGCAGCAGGTGGTCACACAGCAGCAGGGACGGCAGCAGCAGGGGCGGCAGCAGCCACTGCCACAGCCGCAGCCACTGCCACAGCCGCAGCCACTGCCACAGCCGTAGCCACTGCCACAGCCGCAGCCACCGCAGGTGGAGCCACAACAGGAGCCGACCATGGTGTTGGTGGATTGAGTTTCGGGAGTGGTGCACAGGTGAGGGAGTTTCTTGAGTATGGATACCTTTTGGCCTCATAGGCCTCTTTTATACCCCATGTCCAAGAGGTTCCTCTTGCTAGATCCTCTTTATTTCCTTATTTCTTTCTTGATCAAAAATGATAATCCAATTAGTCAGTAGCATTGTTTTTTCGGTTAAATGTTTGATCTTGGACAGAAACAGGAATTACTTCTCCACTTAAGACTGCCAGCGTATTCTTTATTTCTGAATCATCTCTTGTCTTTTGTCACTTGTTTATGTCCACCTTAGAGCATTTCATCATTGCGTGGACAGCAAATGTGAGGAAGGTTTTCCTTCTCTCAAGCTGAAATATGCCTGTCTTCAACATCTTCCCCTTGCTCCTGCTTCTGGCCTCTGCAGCCAAGTCGAAGAAACCCAATTCCTAGCTTCCACATGACAGTCCTATGACTGGAAGACAGTTTTCCTGGATGCCCAATGTCTTCTCCTGGTTCTGTGAAATAAGGAATCCATTTGTCTTGGACTGTTAGTTGAGGTGCTATGGCAGAATGGAGGCAGAGCAGTTGAGGACGATTTCTGTGATTTGGATAGAGAAGAGGAACCTCCTCGTGGTGGTCCATGTGGTGGTTGACAAAGCAGTTTTGTCCTGCCACCAAGGAAATGCACCTGGGGCTCAGAAGGAATGAACAGTGTTTCCGTGATGAGAAGTAGAGTTGAGCCTAATGGCTCAATGGGAGTCAAAATAAGGGAAGTTCCAGAGATAATGACCCCAAGTCTGATTATTGTCTTCAAATATGCCAAAGGAACGTGAGCACTATGAGTGTCTGCACAACTACCTTCCTCGAGAGTGTTTGTTCCTAGTGATGTCCAGGTATGCCACAGTAGTTTCTGCTGACATTCTACTGCCTTGGCTCTACTGGGTGGGCATCTTAGATGCATGGGTGTTGCACGATTAGGAAAAGAGATAGATGAGAAGTTTGCAAGGGGATTACTCCCTCTTCCCTTTCATGGTGGCAGAGGTAATTTGCCTAAGGAATGGGGACATCCTTCTATCTGGTGCTACTTGGTTTCACTTAGACAGGGGTGTGAATTAGAGTCAGGAAGTATTTTATGTGTAATCCAATTAATTTCTGTTGGTCTCTGTTTTTGTGCATGTGCACAGGATTTTGTAGACCCGAAGAAGTTTAGACGTGATCTAGTCTAATCCATGCATTTGAGAATTAAGGGAACTGAGCCTTAGGGAGAGGAACTGTTTCCTCCTGGGACCCACCACTACGAAAAAAAGCAGAATTGTGTCACATACTCCATCCTCACGAAAATAATCCAAGTAGGCACTGGAAGAGAGAAGAGAAGAGAAGAGAAGAGAAGAGAAGAGAAGAGAAGAGAAGAGAAGAGAAGAGAAGAGAAGAGAAGAGAAGAGAAGAGAGGAGAAGAGATTAATAATGAAGAGCAGAGAAAAGATGAGAAAGAGGGTCCAATGGGAAAGGAGTAATAGGGAGGGAAGTGAAATGTAGGAAGGTATGGTGAGAGAACTGAAGGGAAAGGAGTAGAAAGGAAGCTATCCTGTATTCTCTTGTATATGGGAGAATTAATCCAGAGAAGCCAATGTCCCATTCAGCGGAGATTACTGCTTGCAAGAAACAGGCAAGTGAAAGTTTGGGAGAAGTCATCATTGCCCAGGAAGACATACCCTTTTGCTTTGGATTGAAAATTGTGTTATTATTTCTCAATTTCCACTTTCCTAATCTCTCTTGCCACCCATCCCTCTCCCAGGCATTGGGGACGAAAGACATAGAATACACATTCCACATATCAAGTGAAGGGAAACCCATTTTCCCATTAGCTGTGGTATTAAGAAGTTAATTCCCACTAAGATATGGAAGGAAAGATTGACCTCACTATGCACTCAGAGTCCATCCATTCTCCGTCTGCGGGAGGATAGCATGTTTCATCATCAGTACTTTGGAAGTGTTGTGAATCTTTATACCCATCAGAGTTGCTAAGACTTTCGGGAAATTTTTTCTGCATAACAATGCTCTTAAAGCGAATTTTGTTCCCCTGCTACTGCTCACTTCCCCTTGCATGAATTCCTGTAAGCCTTGGCAGAAATTTCTACAATCGTCTTCCTCATCGTTTCTTACTGCAACATGGTATGCCGTGATAGTCATGGGGCGCAACTGATTCAGCCATCCCCCAATGGGTGGGCATCCCCTCACCTTTGCCAGCACAAACATGGTTGCTGTCCATATCTTGTGCAGATGTGTCTTTGTATTTTTCTTGGATCTCTGGTGTAGGAATCTAGCAGGAATCTTGGTCTGTAGAGGGGTATGTATAGATGTTGAGTATAAGGGACCTGTTTTTGACATGTCTCTTCAGGATCACTCCTATGAAGAGGTCAGTCAGTAATTGGATTCAAAAAGCCTTCAGTAAGCTTTATGTTGTAGGTACTGTGCCCAGCACAGAGGAGAGCCAAGAAGAAGCCGAGGCAGTCCTTTCCCTCCAGGATGTCACATTTCAATGCGGGAAATGACCTCCAAACCGACCACTACGGATGAACAAGATATATGGAGCACCAACTGCAGGTAACAGAAAAGGAAAGGCTCAAGCTTAGAGGTGTGGCAGCCAGGCAGCCAGCAAAAGTTGTCATGCCAAAGGTGAGGGGAATGAGAAAGAGTGTAGTGTTGGGAAAGCGGAGCTTAAGACATCTCCAGGGCATCCTTTGAAAATGTCCAATAGCTGGTAGAGCTTGGAGTCTGTGGGTCCGGGGAGATATTAGGGATGGATAAAGCAATCTGAGAATCATCAGCCTGGAGAACTGGCTAATTGAAATCATGGGACACCATGAGATCACCTTGGCAAAATGATGGCGTCATAGGAGAAGAGAGTCCAGGGCAGAGCCCTGGAGACAGGCCCGCAATGCTGCTAACTTTCACCTACATGAAGAGCCATCAATGAAAACTAAGAAGGAGTTGGCAGACAGGCCGGGGAAAAACCAGGAGAGAAGAGTGGTATGGAAAGCGAAGGAGAAGAGCCCCTCGATGAGCAGACAATTGCTGACAGGTTCAAAGAGTCCAGAGCATTCACAAAAGGTGAGAATGTTTAAAAGGTCAGGAGGACTGTCTGTTTCAAAATCACTGATAACTTTGTTGGGAATCCTTTTAACTGAATGATGATGTCTGAAGCTGGCCTGCAGAGAATTCAAACAAGAATGGGAAGAAAGCAAGAGGAAACCTTGTTTGTAGATGGCTTATTGAAAGGGTTTGGCCAAAAGAGGAAAGTGAAAAAGAGAATGCAGCTAGTGAAAGTGAACCAATGAAATGAGGGATTTTAAAGGCTGGTGAGACACAGACAAAGCATTGGGTAGTGGGGAAGCAGAAATCCGAGAGTAAGGGAAGGTAGTCTTTTTTTTTCGTTGTTTTTTTTTTTTATTTTTTGATGTGAAAGAGGTCCTCAACTGCTTTGTCTAAGAAGCCATCTGCAGCAGTGAAGAGAATGGTCATGGAAAGAAAACCAGAGATGCTTCTCACGCACATGGGATCATGGATTTCTGGGCAGAGGGAATCACTGAGGTCGTCGAGGCTCATCCGCTCATTTTATACATGAGATATGTGAGGCCCAGGAACATTAAGCAGCCCACAGAAATTTACACATGTCATTTGAGATGCGGAACTGGACCTTGGCAATTTGTCTCTAGAGTTACTTCTCTTGCTACTGTACCACAAGGATTTCTATCGAACCACTGGTAAGCACCGTGGCAGTGGGAAAGCTATTCTTTTTGTAAAGGAGTGGAGATGGAGGGTATGGCTCCTGAATGACAAAGATCTTTTTGAGAGGTTGGGAAGAGCATGACACTTACTGGTGGTGAGAATATGAGTATTTCTCCTACAAGGACTCCTTGTTTTTTCCTTGAGGCTTTCTTTTCCCCATCTTCAATGCATTTCTGCCCTTGTTGAGACAAGCATAGTCCCTCAGTAGCTTTGACTTTCATTTTTGTCCAAATTCATCACTGGAAGGTGATTTGTAAGCCCTTGTCTATGCAGGGCCCATATCCAGTTATGCAAAAGTTTAAAAGGGGCCCTAATTCTTCTCTTACTTTGTTTTCATTTCCCCCCTTCATTTGGTAATAGAAAGTGAGTTATCTTCTTGTGAATAGGATCATTTCTAATGAGTGGCTCACCCTCTAGGCTCCTGAGGGATTTTGCAACAGTAATGTGATTCATCTTTTGACAGTAGAAGGAAGTATGCTGATTCGTTCCAACATGGCCGGGAAAGTAAACTTTTTCTAGTATGAAGCTTTGATGCCTTAATACAAATGAAGACGAATGTTATGACCTTCTCCCTCCCTGCCAAAGTGATGTGGGAGATCAGTCGTCTTGTGTGCCGCAGTTCTAAGGTGTGCTCTGAAGAAATAGTTCTTCCTTGGCAGCTTTCTCCAGGCAAGAATTAGAGGAAATTAGAAACGATGCCCACTTGGAATGTCCTAACAACTTTCCTTTCCTGATGCTCCATACTTCGTTGACCACATCTGGAGCTAGACGCTTTCCTATTATTCACAAGTGAATCATTATCGTATATTTTTTGCCTTCTTCACACATCAGAATTCCATCTATCTGAAATGATCCGTTTTCCTCAGGGATCTTCAACGCAGGATGATGACTCAGCAACTCTATGGACGAGGTGACAGAAAGATTGGACCAAGGGATTCATGGAAGACTGCAAGTTCCACAATCCCATGGCTCACTTTCTGCAGGAGAAGGAAGAAGATGGGGTTTGTATAGGCATTTGTAAGACACATTTCTATGTCAATGACTTGAGGGGGAAAGAAAAAAAAGGATGAAGTCTATTGACTTTGTACCAAGCACCTCATGAAGTGCAGAGGCTGGACGATGACTAGAAAAGGAAAGGGTAGTCAGTCCTTTTTTGGGGCGTGGGATAAAGTAAATGGCTGCTGAAGGGGGCATTCTGGGTTTGGTAGTGTTGCGCAGACATTGACAAAGGACACATGAAGAAGAAAGAATTAAGGAAGGCGTTGGATTCCTTTAAGTGCCAGGAAGTTTTATTTGCAAATTGACAAAGACTAAGCCAGTGGCAAATCGCTCTGACCGGGTATTTGAGAAAGAAACATCTTTGCACCCTGAGTATTCAAATCGTGGTATGAGCGCACTACATGGCCATAAGGTTCCTCTTCTCAAATAGCAGAACTTGGTGACTTAATGTCAGGCAGGAAGATAATGAGCCTTTTGCAGAAAGGGAAGGAGTTTAAGCTGACGGATTTCATTCAGCAAAAGTTTGTTGTGCACGTAAGAGGACAAAGCCACCAGAGAGGTGCTCGTTGGATGTGGAGTTTCTGGTTGTCACTTCCGAAGGGGTCTCCCGTGGATCAGTTGGTTATTGTTGGCCATCACCATCCTGTTTTTGTACTGACAGACAGGAAGCAAAGACGTGGTGGCTGTTTGAGCCGGGGTGGGGATGGTGGGCAGGTGCAGCCAGGTGTGAGAGCTCAGCAGCCGCATGAGCCACAGCAGGCTGGGCGGCAGCAGGTGGTTCTGCAGCAAGTGGTCTGGCAGCAGCAGGGGCGGCAACAAGGCTGGCAGCAGCTAGAAATGCAGCAGCTGGGGCGGCAGCAGCAGGGCTGGCAGCAGCAGGGGCGGCAGCAGGTGGTCACACAGCAGCAGGGACGGCAGCAGCAGGGGCGGCAGCAGCCACTGCCACAGCCGCAGCCACTGCCACAGCCGCAGCCACTGCCACAGCCGTAGCCACTGCCACAGCCGCAGCCACCGCAGGTGGAGCCACAACAGGAGCCGACCATGGTGTTGGTGGATTGAGTTTCGGGAGTGGTGCACAGGTGAGGGAGTTTCTTGAGTATGGATACCTTTTGGCCTCATAGACCTCTTTTATACCCCATGTCCAAGAGGTTCCTCTTGCTAGATCCTCTTTATTTCCTTATTTCTTTCTTGATCAAAAATGATAATCCAATTAGTCAGTAGCATTGTTTTTTCGGTTAAATGTTTGATCTTGGACAGAAACAGGAATTACTTCTCCACTTAAGACTGCCAGCGTATTCTTTATTTCTGAATCATCTCTTGTCTTTTGTCACTTGTTTATGTCCACCTTAGAGCATTTCATCATTGCGTGGACAGCAAATGTGAGGAAGGTTTTCCTTCTCTCAAGCTGAAATATGCCTGTCTTCAACATCTTCCCCTTGCTCCTGCTTCTGGCCTCTGCAGCCAAGTCGAAGAAACCCAATTCCTAGCTTCCACATGACAGTCCTATGACTGGAAGACAGTTTTCCTGGATGCCCAATGTCTTCTCCTGGTTCTGTGAAATAAGGAATCCATTTGTCTTGGACTGTTAGTTGAGGTGCTATGGCAGAATGGAGGCAGAGCAGTTGAGGACGATTTCTGTGATTTGGATAGAGAAGAGGAACCTCCTCGTGGTGGTCCATGTGGTGGTTGACAAAGCAGTTTTGTCCTGCCACCAAGGAAATGCACCTGGGGCTCAGAAGGAATGAACAGTGTTTCCGTGATGAGAAGTAGAGTTGAGCCTAATGGCTCAATGGGAGTCAAAATAAGGGAAGTTCCAGAGATAATGACCCCAAGTCTGATTATTGTCTTCAAATATGCCAAAGGAACGTGAGCACTATGAGTGTCTGCACAACTACCTTCCTCGAGAGTGTTTGTTCCTAGTGATGTCCAGGTATGCCACAGTAGTTTCTGCTGACATTCTGCTGCCTTGGCTCTACTGGGTGGGCATCTTAGATGCATGGGTGTTGCGCGAGTAAGAAAAGAGATTAAATTAAATTAAAGGGAACATTCTGACTGTATGCATAACTACCTTCCTCCTGAGTGTTTTTTCCTAGTGATCTCCATGTATACCACAGTATCACAATAGTTTCTGTTCATAATTGACTGGCTGTGCTCTACTGGGTTGGGATCTTAGATGAATGATTTTTGCTGTACTAGCAAAAGGAAAGATTGTAAGCTTTTTCAGAGGATCACTCTACATTCCATTTGAAGGCATCAGAAGAAACTTGTCAAGAAATTGAAACTTTCTTCTGTCTCGGGCTACTTGGGCTTACTTAGACATTCTTTTGAATAATAGTTATGAAATATTCTATGCCTTATCAAATTAATTTACAATGGGTCTCTATTGGTGGGGCTCTCCATTGTCTTGTGGAGATGGAAGAAAGCTTAGAGGTAATATAGCCCAATCCTTGCATTTTGTAACTAAGGTAACTGAGCCTTAGAGCAAGGAAATGTTTTCCTGTAAGATATGCCCCTAGAAATACAGCAAAATTGTGTGGGATACTGTTTCATCATTATGATAACCATGTTTGACACTGTAAGAGAGAAGAGAAAGAAGAGAAGATGAAAAGAGACAGGAGGAAAAGGGAGGGGCTATAAGTGTGGGACAGGAAGGTGAGGAAACTGAAAGGAAAGGAATAGAAAGGATGATGAAGGCAGGCAAGGGAAAAAGCGGTTATAGATGGTGAGTTCATTGGGGAAAGGGGAAGGAGTAGGAAGGAATGAGAAGGCAGGAAAGTAGTTGGAAAGGAGAGAAAGGTAAGAGGAGAGGGAGGGGAAGACAAAACCCATCTCCTTCCCCTCTTTGTTGATGTGGAGGAATATAGCTGTGGACCAGATCAATATGTTTCTCAATTTTGACAAACTGTCTCTTGTTGCTCCTCATTTTTATTCTTTGTGTATGAGACATGGGCAATTGCTTAGCGAAAAAGGAAGAGTACTTTCACATATGATGCTGATAATTAAGATATCAATACAAATTTCTCAAACAGTGAGTTCTAGCAAGATCATGGAAAAAAGCTAGGGTCTCTCCTCAGGTTTCCCCCAGAACCTTCAAAACCACTTTAAATAATGTCCCAAGACAAATTCTGAAATGGTAAAAATGACAACAGCATGGGAAGAAACAACTTTCCCACCCAAGATAATTTAGAAGGTTGACAGGAAAAGTCTACTACACCTGGTTGAGAGTGGACCACAGTCCAATGCAGACTGTGCCCCACCAAACCATCAGCAAGCTTTGGGGGCAACTGAATCAGTGGTGACAGTGCCAGTTTCTAGCCTTCTCAAGCATAAATGGCAAGAGGAGTCAGCCAACTGGTCAGAAGGAGATTACCCAGGTCCATTTTCTGGCACCAGGAACAGAACTCTTTTGTGTTTCCCATACTTGGATCTGGGTCACAGTCTCAGAGCAAAGAGGAGAAGTAGCATATCATAGCTTGTGGCCAAAGGGGAACTGGGCCCCTGGACACAGTTCCAGAGTGGAAAAAAACTGTATGTGGTCCCTCACAGACCAGAGCACTGGCCAGGAGAGTTGTAAACACACCTCTTTTTGGAAGAATGGGAAACATACAGATCCCCAGAACTGCCTCTGAAAACAGCTTCACCCAAACTCCTAACCCTCAAGATGGTGCCCTCCACACACTGGAAGCATAGACCCACTTTAGCACCAATTTAAAAGTTGAGGAGAAGGCTGGAAATATGAAGAAACAGCAGAAAAATATCCTGACTATAGAAAGTTACTGTGGTGTCAGGGAAAATCAAAAAACACACTCAGAAGAACACAAAGTCAAAACTGCTACCTCCAAAGCCTCAAAGAAAAATAATGACTGTTTTCAGTCCAAGAAAGACCTAAAAAAAGATTTTTAAAAAAACCTTTTAAAAGGTAAACGAAAGAGAGGTAGAAGAAAAATTGGGAAGAGAAATGCGAGTGATACAAGAAAACCATAAAAAATGAGTCAACAGCTTGATAAAAGAGGCATGCACACACACAAAAAAACATACTGAAGGATACAACACCTTAAAAAACAGAATAGACCATGTAGCAAAAGAGGCAGAAAAACACAATGAAGCAAATACTTTGAAAAGCAGAATTTGCCAGCTGGAAAAAAGGCATACAAAAATTCATTTCATGAGAATAACTCCTTAAAAAGCAGAATTTGTCAAATGGAAAAAATATTTACAAAAATTCATTGAAAAGAGGAACTCCTTAAAAAGGAGAATTGCTCAAATTGAAAAAACAATGGTACAAAACCTCACTGAAAAAAATAATCCCTTAAAAGTGAGAATTGGGAGAGTGGAAGCTAATGACTTTATGAGACATTAAGAATGAGTCAAACAGAACACAGAAAATAGAAGAAAATGAGAAATACCTCATTGGAAAGACAACTGACCTGGAAAATAGATCCAGAAGAGGTAATTGAAAAATCATTGGACAAGCAGAAAGCCATGACCAAAAAGGAGTCTAGACATCATCGTTCAAGAAATCATCATGGAAAACTTCCCTGACAATCTAGAACCAGAGGGTAAAATTGAAATGGAAAGAATCCACCAAACAGCTCTTGAAAGAAGTGAAAACTTTGAGGAATATTGTAGTCAATTTCTAGAGCTCTTGGGTGAAGGGTAAAATATTGTAGGTAGCCCAAAAGAAACGATCCCAATATCCTGGGGCCATGGTCAGGATAATACAAGATTTAGCTGTTCCTACATTAAAGGATCAGAGGGCTTGGAATACGATATTCCAGAGGTCAAAAGAGCTAGGATTACAGTTAAGAATCACCTACCCAGAAAAATTAGATATAAATATTCAGAGGGGAAAAATGGATGTTTGATGAAATAAAGCTGAATAGAAAATTTGACTTTCAAACACAAGACTCAGAAACAGAAAAAGAGAAACAGAAAAGAAAAATCATGAGGGATTCAATAAGGTTAAGATATTGATATTGCTACATGGGGAAATGATACTTGTAAGTCCTAAAACTTTCTTATTATTAGGGCAGTAAAAAGTGGCAGACAGAGAGAACATGTGTGAGTTGAATATGATGGAACGATTGTCTAAAACAATGAAATTACCAATGCTGAATACTAAATATGTTAAATAAATGAATTAAATTAAAAAAAATAAAAACATGAAATTAAGGGGCAAGCGAAAAGCATGCACTAGGAGAAGAGGAAAAGGAGAGGTAGAATGAAGTAAATTACTGGACATAAAAGAGTTCACAAAAGAGCTTTTACAGTGGAGCAGAAAGATTGGGGAAGTGGGGCAGGGGAGCAAGTGAACCATACTCACATTGCAATTGTCTCAAAGAGGGAATACCATGCACACTCAGTTGGGTGTAGAAATTTATCTTACCCTTCCGGAAAGTAGGAGGACAAGTGGATAAGAAAGATGGGGGCCCTGACAGAAGGAAGTGCTCATTAGGGGGAGGCAAAAGTCAGAAGCAAAACACTTTTCATGATGGACAGGGTGAAAGGAGAGATAGCACAATAAACAAGGGGAGAATCAAATGGAGTGAAATGAGTAGTTAGTAATCACAGTTGTGAAAAAAATTACAGGGAGTTTCTCCAATTAAGGCCTAATTGATCAAATATATAGAGAACTTAGTTAAATGTATAGAAATAAGAAGCACTCCTCAATTGATAAATGGTCAGAGGATATAACATTCCGTTTTCAGATGCACTACTGAAAGCTATCAATAGTCATATTTTAAAAATTGTAAATCTCTGTTGATTAGAGAAATGCCAATTAAAACAAGTCTGATCTACCCAACCATATCTATCAGGTTGTCTAATATGACAGAAATTGAAAATGAGAAATGTTGGAGGGGATGTTGGAGAATGAAGACAATAAAACCCTGTGGGTGAAGTTATATGGTGATTCAACCATTCTGTAGACAAACTTGGACCTATGCCAAAGGGCCATAAAACCATGCATGTGCCTTGACCAAGAAATATCATTATTAAGTCTGTATCCCTAAAATATCAAAAACAAAACAAAAAGAAAATGAATCTATACGTACAAAAATATTTATTGCAGTTGTTTTAGTGGTGGCAAAGAACTGGAAATTGAGGCGAAGTCCACCAATTGGGGAATGGCTGAACAAATTGTGGTATATGATTATGATGAAATACTGTTGTGCTACAAGAAATGAAAATCAGGATGCTCTCAGAAAAACCTGGAAAGACTTATATGAACTGATGGAAACCGAAATGAGCAGAACCAGGAGAACATTGTATAGAGTAACAGCAATACTGTGTGATAACCAACTGTGAATGACTTAGCCATCTTTAGCAATACAATGGCTGAAGACAATTCTGAAGGATTTAGAATGGAGAATGCTATTTTTGGAGAAAAAACCGATGGAGTCTAAATGCAGACTGAAGCATACTTTCCTTTACTTTCTTTATTTTTCTGGGAGTTTTTATTGGTCAGTGTTTTCTCTCACAACATGACTTAAAGAGAAATTATATTTTGCATGACTATACATGTATAACCCATATCAAATTGCTTGCTTTTTCAATGCTAGGGAGGGGAGCTGGATAGGGGTTGAGGGAGAAAATGCGGAAATTTAAAAAAAATAATGTCAAAATCATTTTTTTGCATGTAATCAGGGAAAAATAAAATATTAAAGTAAAATGTTAATCATGGGAAAAAAGTTATGTTCTGGTATAGATAACATTTTTGTAACTAGATGCTTTCAGGAAGAAACAAATAATCAAAGTCAGGCTAAAAAATAAACTACTTGCATCATGTAGTTCTGCAATAAGGAAGCATCTAGTTACTGATCATGAATATTCTATTAAAGATATGTTCATTAGGAAGAAAGGTCTCCAACAAAAAAGTAGGAGGAGTTGTGAAGACTTCTTTTGATTGGAGAAAAAATGAGACGGTTTCCTTGCAAAGCAGCATGATTGTATTGTGATGGAGCATTTTGATTTGCAGCAATTATAAGGACAGGAAAGCAGCTTCTACATCCTAGGAGTCAGGGAGAGACTGAGTAGTTATATAGGTAAAATGGTTAACATTGATGCCTTAGAAGGAAAGATCATATCGATAAAAGCACTTCATAACTCAACTTTGCATCTTGGTTACTTAGATTTCCTTTTCTGTTGCTACTGTGTAGGGCCAAACAGGAAAAAAAATTAATCCAACTTCCATATGCCAGCCCTTGAAATACTGGAACAGACTTAGCTTGTGCCTCTTGAATATTCCTTTCTCTAGACTGAACTTGCCCAGTTCCCCCAATAGATCCTAATATTTCAGAGACTAAAGGATATTCACTCTCCTTGTTCCCCTACTTCTTACCTTGTGGCACTCACAATTGAAAAAGGAGGGGTAAGAGGCAATATTGCCTCCTTAGTCCTGAAACCCATGCCACTCAGTGAAGACATACATTTCACGAACTGTCAAAAGAATTTTGAATAACATCTAGATTGGACTTGTCTCTAATCTGGGAATGGCTGGAGCCAAAACAGAGCAGGCCAAAGGTAAGTGTGTCAAGAATTAAGTAGCACTTTAATTAGTTTCAGAGTGAGGGAAACACTTGTAAGTAGAACTCCTCCTCAGTAGGAGTGCTTATCATGTTAGGGTACAGGCAGTGCTCATGGACATACTGGGCTGGACTATGACATAATTATTTTTACACCTTGAGTTACTATTCCCATGGATCCTGTAGGAACAGTATCATCTGAAGTCTTGGGAGTCATGATGACTCTATGGAATACAGAGCCAGAGTTATGCATGGGAAGAGGAGTACAGTACAAGGAACAGGGATTGTGAACACATCAGAAATGTGATGGTGCTTGGGAAGTAAAGGGAGTGAACACCTGGTATGATACACTTTGCCAGAGGGTGAGATCATCCAGAGCACAAAGGATTGTTGTTATGCTAAACTCAGGGCACAGTCTGCTTGCTGGGCCTTAGCTCTGGGAAACAGGATATTTCCAAAATTTTTGACGTAGTTTTGATTTGTTTCTTTGGCTAACAGGTCACCCTAATGACTCCTATTGATCTTACAGTGACCTAAAATGTTCAACTCTTTTTCAGACAAACTACTGTTGAATCATCTTGGGTGCTCCTCCCATTCTGGACTTTAAAAGTTATGATTTTTAACCTGCATGAAGTTTCCATAGTCTCTATTGTGTATCATTTTAACGGATTGAAAAAATGTTTCCAATTCTCGATATACATTTGGATCCTTACTCAGTCACTAGTGCCTTAGTTCCGTTTCCCAATTGTGTTTCACCTGCCAATTTATCCAGCATGTCTTCTGTGTCTAGGTTAGAGTAGGTTTCAGTCATAGTGTGGAGGCTGATCTGTAAATGCTAAGCAAAGGAGTTTGCATTTTATGCTAAAAAAAACTGGGAGCCAGTCAGTCAGTCAATCAACTGATTAAGTGCCTACCATGTATGTACCAGGAACTGTGGTAAGTACTGGAGATACAAAAAGGGGCAAAGGACAGTCTGCCCTAAAGGAGCTCACAGTTTACTGGGACATACCACAAGCAAATAAATATATCCAAACAAGCTATATACAGGACAATTCAGAAATAATCAAGAGAGGGGAGGCACTAGAATTAAGACAGGTTAGACAATGTGCTAGAGCTTCTTGAATGGAAGAGTAACATGGTCAGACTTAAAATGTGAGAGTATCCCTTTTGGCAGCTATGTGGAGGAAGAACTGGAGAACAGAGTGAACTGTGGCAGTGGGATCAAGATAAGGAGATAAGGTGGAAACATGAATGGTTACTCATAAAAGGAGTTCATACATGTAGTATAGGAATGGAAATGGGGTGGACCAGGACAGATATTTGTCACCAATTTCTCAGAAAACATTTTGGTATCCCAGGTATATACACAACCAAGAGATGTATAGGATATTAAGAACCATTCCCCAGTGGATATGTAGTCACAGCATATGAACAAACAGTTCTAAAAAGAAGAATTGCAAAATATCAACAAACATGTGGAAGAATTCTCCAAATCATTAATAATAAGAGAAATCCAAATAGACATAACCCTGAACTTTCACATCCAACAAACTGGCAAAGATGATAAGAGATGAGAATGATCAACATTGGATATATTGTGGAAACATAAGTATTTCAGTGGTTTGTTGATGAAGCTGTAAATCAGTATAATCATTTTAGAAAGCAATGTGGAATTACACAAAGAAAGTGACTGAAATGCCCATGCTTTTTGACACAGAAATTTTTCTACCAGGCATAAATTCCCAGGGAGATCACTTATAAGAAGAAAATAATACACCAAATTATTTATAGTATGTTTGTGTGTGGTAGAAAAGAACTGGAAAATGATAGCTGCCCATAGACTGGGGTATAACTAAACAAGTTATATGGAATGTTATGCATGCTATGATAAACAACAAATATGGTGAACACAGAGAGCAAGGAAAGAGTTATATGAACTGATGCAGAAAACTGTCACAGGAACTGAAGCAGAACCAAGGAGACAAGGTATCTAATGCCTAGACAGATGTACATGCAAATTCCAGTAACTGTAAAAAAACAAGTATAAATACAAATAATAACTACCACCACAAAATCCAATCAAAAATGAATGTTGAAAAGTTACAAAAATTAACTATGGTTTCAATGAAGAGATTTGAGAAGACATTTCCACGCATCTCCCTTCTTTATAGAATTGAGAAGTGCACAAGTGTGGTATATTATGCATATTTCCCAAAGCAGGGGTATATGTATAAATGTTGTCTCTTCTCAATTCTTCCACCTATTCTTATTTCTTTAAAAGATATTATTTATTAAGTAAGATGACTCTATTGGAAGTGTTGAAGGAGACATCCTGGAAGAAAATCTGGTGATGTAAAAATAGCTATCAAGCAAAAATTTTTTTCAGCTGGTGCTGATTAATATAATTTATTTGACAATCTGTCCGGTGGGAACAAAACTGACCTATTCAGAGAGATGAAAGCAGAGAATATTTCCCCTAAAGCATGAAGCAATAAATTGAATTTCTTTGAGTTTACCCCACCAATTTATTATGCAACTGTTGAGGATTATGTGATACAGAAAGCAAATGAACTGAGTCATATGACTGATTATACAATACAAAAGAAAGCTAGTGTTGACAATACACTCACCTAGTGCTGGATTAAAAAAAAAAACTATGATTATAAATATATATGAGAATATGTGTATACCGTACCTTAATCTGCATCAAGTATAACACATACCATAAGGCAGTGTATTAAACATCTTACCTAATAAGTATATGAAAAGTCTGTTTGGATTTTATGGCCATTTATTTAGTCAAAAAGTAATGTAGATACTCAGATTACATGCTACTGACCTGCAACTTTTCATTTGGATGACTTAATAATACACCTGACTGGAAAATAAATGATTACTTAGCTGCTTATCTCAGAAACAAAATTTTGAATACTTTTCCAGACTTGCATACAAATTGCTAGGAGAGGTATGAAGCTTTCTCCAGAATTCACAGCTAGTTTTCACATAAAAACAACAGTTACCCCTGCAAAGTTTCTTTAGGCAGCTGACTAAATTCAATCATTTTTGGACTAGAAATATCCAAAAAAAAAAGAGTCGGAGAGGTGGCACAGTTTATAGAGTACCAGCCCTGGAATAAGAAGGACCTGAGTTCAAATACAGCCTGAGACACTTGACACTCACCAGCTATATGACCTTGGGCAAGCCACTTTACCCTGATTACCTCATAAAAAAAACAACCTATCAAAAAGAATTGTTCAAAAAAGTGATTTCAACAGTTTCACAGTAGTTAAACTCTGTCACAAAATCATAAAGATTTAGGCACTGTCTGGGTTCCTCTTCCTTGCCCCCTGAGGGACAAGCTGAGGAAGAACATGAATAAGATAGAAGTGAACCTAGATGACTAATCCCTTAAATATGTAGAAATGTCATGGTTTTTCAAGTAAGCTTTACCTAAAGGGATTTAATGAGTTAGTTGCTGAAATCTGGGAACCCTTCCCCTCATATGATTCAGCCATGTTCATGGAAAAATTATTAATTCTCCTACAGCCCACCACACTAAATCATCTCATTAAGGGTGAATGGTGAGCCAACTCTGATAAACATTGTAGAACTGTGCCAGTTCTTTGAAACATGATGTACCTGGAAATAAGCACATACATTCAAAGGAATGCACTGAATCAGAAGGGAAATAGCTAAGTAAATCTTGGCACAAATTCTTATTGCCATTTCAAGTTGAGAGAAAAGTACTTACTGTCCACTCCCGTGTGATTTGCAATAATAAGTAAATTTAAAACTTCAACTTCACTGTGGACACAATTCATCCACAAGTCAAAGACTTTTCAAAAATCTGTGGAACAACCTGTGTTCAAAAAGATTCCTTTAAGAATGAATCTTGCTAGTTCAGTGATGGGTTGGGTCCTGAACATCTCGGTGGTGCACCTGTGGAATAATTTCACTTTTAATTTACTTGCACGAATAGGGATGTTTTCTTGCATACTGAAGGATGAGTGTGTTACACAGAGGTACCATGACTTGAATTGAAATGAGTGGTTCAGTTTACAGAAGCACCAGGCAAGCTATAGTCATTCTTTGTGCAAAGTTTAATGGAAGAGACAATAAAGTGGTTTCTTGTTCAATACTGCAGTTTGTTTTTTCTTTCTTTTAAAGTTAGTGGTTTTCTATCATAGCTCCATTGCAACTGGCCCACTTTTAATTTTATTCATCTCCATGAAAGCAAAACACTTTATGGTATTAAAACTTTTCTTAGGCTTAATAGGGTCTGAATTTAAAAAAATGGCTACAACTTTCTTTAATTTTTCAATGTGCTTTTTCTGAAGTTCAATATCCACATTAAAGGAATCCCTCGCTCTCTCGCGCTCTCTCTCTCTCTCTCTCTCTCTCTCTCTCTCTCTCTCTCTCTCTCTCTCTCTCTCTCTCTCTTTCTCTCTCTCTCCATGTAGATAGATAGCTATACAGACAGGCAGATAGATAGTTAGATCCTCCTTTGTTAAAGCCACAGGAGTATTTTATTAGTATTTTATTTATTGTGTTGAGTTGGAGATTTTTTTCTGAAGATATCTTACTGATGTCTGATCCTCATCTATCATCTCCACCAGCGGCCTCCATGAGTCAAAGTCAGCAGGCCTGCTGGAGGTGGTGTCCCAATGCTGCAAAAGGTTATGGATTCCCTCTGACTTGGCTTATTTGGTCCCTTTCCAGCCCCACTTTGCTCATACCTGAAGGATTCAAGGAGGTGTCATCACTGGCTTACTCTGTGGAATGCAAGGGGCTTGGAGGAATTACTCCCATCTCTGTTGATGCCACCATCACCTCTTCCTACTCAAGAGGCATTTGAAAATTTATTTTTCACATGAAAAAAGAAGGAAAATTTAGTTGTTTCTATGACCAACAGAAATCTCGATCAAGCTGAACCCTGTTGTCCATCAATGATCATCAATGATTCAGAAAGGACTGTCAGGAACAATTCCCCATACCCAGTCATTGCTTTGTACATGGAATGTAAGTCAATTAGTCAATATGTAGTTATTAAGTGACCACTATGCTCCAGACACAGTGCTATGCTCTGGGGACACAAATAATGGGGAGACAACATAAAAGCAATTATGCAAAAACAAGCTATGTATAGAATAAATTGGAATTAATAGACAGAGGATAGGTACTAGAATTTAGGGGGATCAAGACTTTTCTCCATTCTATTTAGCTCTAGAAACATGGGGCAACTTACCAGTAACATTTTTGTGTTTTCATAAACTCTTCCTAAGGTGCCTTCACTATATATGAACTACATCTCTCTGTGAGTCACAAGATGATACATAGACAGGAGAGAGTGACATCAAAGGCTGGCTCGTGGCTGTCTGTCACATGAGGACTAGAAGTTGGAGGCAGGAAAAAAATGAACAGAGGTGATACTCCTAACTAACTTGATTCAGAAGAGGAGGTCACATTATGTGCATGTTATTCAGACATAGATGGGGAGAAGGGCCTCTGAGGTTGCTTCCAACTCTGATATTCTGTGTTACCCAGTTGTATGCATTTAATCAGATACGTAGAAAAATAGATGAATCTTAACAGGCTGGAGGAAATAAGTTTTTTCCATCACTACAGAAACTATCTAATTTGAGGGTCATTTTTTCCCTCTTGCTAAACAATAATGAGGAAATAAGCTATTACTGGTGATGACTGCCATTCAGGATGGTATAAAAGAGCCCTGTGGGGTCAGGAGACTTTCAAACTCACTTCACTCACTCACCTGGAAAGAAACGCAGAAGCTCAACTCACCAACACCATGGTCAGCTCCTGTTGTGGCTCCTCCTGCTCTGGCCAGAGCTGTGGCTCTGGCTGCTGTGCCCCCTGCTGCTGCCGGACTTCCTGCTGCTTCCGGCCTCCCTGCTACCAGTGCACCTGCTGCAGGACCAACTGTTACCGGCCCACCTGCATAGTGTCCACCTGCTGTCGCCCCAGCTGCTGTGGGTCTAGCTGCTGCCGTCCCAGCTGCTGTGGGTCCAGCTGCTGCCAGTCCTGCTGCCGCCCCAGCTGCTGTGGGTCTAGCTGCTGCCAGCCCTGCTGCTGCCCCACTTGCTGCCAGACCACCTGCTGAAGAACCACCTGCTGTCGCCCAGCCTGCTGTGGCTCCTCTTGCTGCTAAATGTACGGACCAGTGCATGACTGTTCGCCATCCTCACCCCACCCCAGGGAGACATCAGCTCTCTTACTCATGTGAATCAGTATGGGTAGAGTTTGTACAGTCGACCAATTCTAAGCTGGTTACAAGAGACCCAGTTGGAAACCTCCATAAGTGGCTGCCTGTTTAGGTTTCTTCTTCAGAGCAAACTATCACCTCTCTGTTGGTCTCTTCCACTTACCTGGTCAACAACTTTGAATTTATGTTTAAGTCTCTCATGTCAAACCCTAACCTAATCCTCCAAACTTCTTGTCCTCATTCTTGGCCATCAATCACCAGACCATGCTGTTTGAGAAGGAAATCGACTGCTATACTTTGTCTCACCCGAAGATTTTAGTACTGAGATGCCAAAGATTTTTCCTTCCTAGATTCTCTCTTATGATGATTTTCCATTGTCTTCACGTTTGGCAATTTCCAAATTGTACTCAAGTTTCTTGGCAATAAACAAACAAACAATAAAGCAAAGTCGCCTTGCTAATGCTTTATTACTTTGTGTTCTTTCTTAGTATTTGGGCAATTCATAGACTCACATAATCATAGGACTTCAGATTAACAAGGCTCCTCAGCATCCATCTAGTCCCTCTGCTGAAAGACCTTCAAAGAGGAATAACCTACCACTGCCCAAGGCAGTCCTTTCTACTTTGTGGCAGCTCCAATTGTTTGGAAGATTTTCCCAATGTGAGAACTAAATTTTCCTCTTTGCAACTTCCTCCCGTGGCTCCAGGTGCCATTTAGTTGCAAACAGAGTAAGTCTTTCTTCCACACGTGTAACAACAATGTTGCTAGCAGCCGTTGTGGCTGTGTAAGACGAGCAACACCAGCACACAGAAGGGCTGCCAACACAGGTTCTTTGATCTGATTCTCTAAGGAAAGCAACTTTAAGTGGTTAACAATCTTACTTTAATCAAACAAACACATATCATTCACTTAGTTCAGGGGGAAAAGCCAACGCCCTTAACTTCAGAGAAAATAGAAACAGAAATTACAAACAGAAAATACCAACGGATCAAATGATACAAACCAGTAGACAGGCTTCTAGCTTTCTGTCCAACATCTCGGTACATAGTTACCAGGGAAGCACCAACATCTGGGTTCTCACACTCGGGGGGCTCCTTAACCACAGCTACCCAGAGTCTCCTCTGATCAAATCACACAACACTCTTCCAAGTGAGTGAGAGCCCCAAACAAAATGCTAACTCTGAGTTTATCTGCCCTGTTCAGGGTCAAAGGGCATCACAACCATGCAACTCAAAACCACATGATGCTTCTTCAGGAGTCACAGCCATGCACTCAAATGTGCACTATGTGAACTAGGTTTTCCCTTGTGGTAAGCGGGTCATCAAAGATTCCCAATTTAATCAAAGAAACAAAGGCCAGACTCATCAAGGCACTTGATTACCTAAGTGCTCCAAAAGAGAAAACAGTAAAATAGAAGTCCCACCTTAATTACCAATACACCATGACACTACTTTAAATGCTCAAAGACAGCTTTTGTGTCCCTCCTGAGTCTCCTTTCCTCTAGGACAAACATCCCAACTCTTTCAACCTGTCCTCAGATGACATGGACTTTAGGTTCTTCATAATGCTTGCCTCCCTCCTGTTTGCTCTCCCGTTTAAAAAAAAAGAGCACTGGCCTAGTTGATTTCCATCATGTGGTTATAAAATGTATTTTGAGAACAACTTATGTTGTAGCCTAGTAGTGCCTGCCCCTGAAAGTTCATGTTATTTGAAGCTTTGTTTCTCAGCTACCCCATTCTTTAACTCTCCATTTCCTTCATCTTGAAAAACTGGAAAGCTCAAGCTACTGTGGAAGCCGGTTGGCCAAATGCAGATTGAACACTTTGGAAAGATCTAGGCTTAATTAATGAACTTCCCAGGGAACCAAGTCTCATAGTTTCTTCCTAGTAGTGAAAAGAATTTATTCTCTGAAAGTCACTTGTCCTTTTGCCCATCCTTTAGGTACAATGGAAGGATATCCATGTCTCTCCCAACAAGAAAAAAAATTGCCACCTCCTATAACTCACTATCATAAACTTCTCTTGTGCATCAGTATCCTATTAGTAATTGTATTCATGGACAACAGACTAAATTCCAACTCAGCTCATCTGGGCTCTTCACTTTATTACTTGCCTAAATTCCTTACATGGGAACCTCATCTATACACACACACACACACACACACACACACACACACAAACACACATATATCACCCACATATATATATATATATATATATATATATAGCCTCAGAAAACTACTACATATGTATATGCCTACATGTAACCATATACATGTACATATACATAGGGACAGCAATCATGATCTCACATCCCCTCCAATTTGTCATTTTCCTTTTCTGTCATCTTAGCTAATCTGATAGGTATGGAATGATGTTTCAGAGTTGTTTTAATTTGTATTTATCTAATCAATTGTGGTTTGGAGTTTTTCATATCACTATAGATGGTATTAATTACTTCATCTGAAAAGTTCTTATTCATATCCTTTGACTATTAATTGGGGAATGGCTCTTACTTTTACAAATTTCACTCAATTCTCAATGTATTTGAGAGATGAGGCCTTCATCAGAGAAACTCATTGTAATATTTTCCACTTATCATTACTGTGTAGTTTCCTTAGTCCTTCACCCCCTTTCTCTCTCTCTCTCTCTCTCTCTCTCTCTCTCTCTCTCTCTCTCTCTCTCTCTCTCTCTCTCTCTTTCTCTCCTTTCATCTTTTCCATCCTCAAAAGTGTGCTGTGTCTATTACTTCCCCTAATCCACCTCTCCCTTCTATCAGCCCCCCTTCTTCTATCCTCTTCCTCTCCTACTTTCCTGTAGAGTAAAATAGATTTGTATACCCAACTGAGTGTGTATATTATTCCTTCTTTGAGCCAATTATGATGCGAATACGGTTCAAGGTGCAACCCCAACATTTCCCCCATATTCCTATGCACTTTGAAAGCTCTTTTAAACATCTTTTATGAGAGGTAATTTACCTCATTCTACTACTCCCTTTCTCCTTCTTTCACAGCATCCATCTTTTTCATCTCTTAATTCTATTTTTTTAGATATCATCCAATCATATTCAACTTATGCTGGTACAGTCTAAGGGGAGGTGTGGTTATTACTCTTCTTTCCTGTGTTCTGGTCTCTAAGCAACAATGACCCTCTTTTCCACCCTGAAACTGTGACTAGGGTCCCTACTCCCTTGTGGCTGCAAGCTCTGGTGTATGAGTGCTCATTGCCCTGGGATTCTGACCAAGGACTACGAGCTGGATCTGAATATGGCAATGTAACAGAGTCTTCAACAAAATTCCAGCAAACAGACTCCTGTGATCTCCTTCTGACTGTTTGTCTGACCCCTTTACTGTCGGTGGACTGAGAGCTGTGAAAACTGCTGCTGCCACCACTGATTCAGTCATATCCAGGCCTGTTGACATTTTTCTGGGGCCTAGACTTCACTGGACTGTACTCCTCTTTCTTCCTCATGCTTGAGATCTTTCCCGCCAATCTTCTAGGTAGTTTTGGACTAGAAAATTGTTTCATTGCATCTTTTTGTGGGTTCTGCTGCTCCAGGATTAATTTTAAGGCCTGATTTAAAGTTGCTTCAAGTGGAATTTAGGAGAGTTTGAGTGAGTCCCTGCCTTTTCTCCACCATCTTGTCTTTGTCACCAGTCCTTAACTTCTTTTAAATTTACTTTATAATTTGAATTATCTTGGACTAAAAGGGATAAATTGAGGTTCCTCATTAATATAGTTCCATTGCCTATTTTCTTCTATATATCATATAATGTTTCTTTCAATAATTTACCTGTTATACCATTCAGTGCATATATGTTTAATGGACTACGCGGGGTGTTCAAGGAATACTAGCACCTTTGGAGTGAAGGTTTGCAAAACAGTTTTCAGAGCTGCTCATCCACCTTTGGTGTTTACTTGGCACTCAACTCCTACCTATGGCTCCAAGAAGCTGCAGCATGTGCAGCAGTCACACTCCAGTAAATCATCTGACTGGTGAACTGAAATGGCTTGAGGGTAACTGGTGAACCTTTAACCTGTTGCTGAATTAGGAAGGCGTGTGCCCCAAACATGTAAAGGGTTTTCACCAGCAGAGTGGGTGAATGAGAACAATTTCTTCCAATAGCCACCAAGGTGGCTGAAGCAGGAATAGTGGAGCACTTAGAGCTTGACCAGACATCTTAGATGCCAAAGCAATCCCCTGTATTCTGGGCCATGGCCAGTCATCTTGGCATTTGTCTTGTCACTGAACTTTGATGTCTCTGGAAGAGAAAGTCAGGCTGACAACTTTGTACAGCTCTGTCTCATTTAAATATAATTCATGCATGAATCAACATTACCCCATGATGTCATTGGTCCTCCTCAAAAACAAATAGCAAACAACATATATTTAGTATTTAGTATATAGGGTTAGGGTTTTAGGGTTAGGGTTAGAGTTGGGAGGCATTAGGGTTAGGGTCATGGTTAGGGTAGGGTTAGGGTTAGAGTTAAGGTTAGGGTTAGGGTTAGGGTTTCTTTTTTACCCTGTCTTCTCCTCTAAAGTCTGTCTTAGGTCTGATCATGCCATCCTTAATCTCTCTTCCCTTTAATTCCTCCCCCCTTCTCTTAGTCCTTTACCCTTATTCTCTATTGGATAACTTGAATTTCTATACCTAACTATGTATACATTTATATCCTTCTCTTTTTAACCCCTTCAAATGTGAGTAAGGTTCAAGTGTTGTCACTGTCCCCTAATTTTCTCTTCCATTAAAAAAAACTCTTTCTTGCATACCTCTTTTATTTGAGATAAGTTTTTGCCATTCTTCCTCTCCCATCCGCCTTCTCCTAGCACATCCCTCTTTCTCATTTTTCCATTTTTCTTTTGAGATCATCCCAGTTTAATTGACTCATGTCCATGCCCTTTGTCTAAGTAGATTCCTTCTAACTGAACAATTAATGATAAAGTTCTTACATATTACAAAGGTTATCTTCTCATTTGGGAATTTAATAGTTTAACTTAACTAATTTCCTTATGGCTTCTCACTCACGTTTAGCTTTTGATTCTTCTGTTGACTCTTGTGTTTAATGTCAATGTTTTTGTATTCAGGTCTAGTCTTTCATCAGGAATGTTAGGACATCCTCTATTAAATTATATATCCGTCCCCTGATCCCCCTGTGGAATTATACTCAGTTTTTCTGAGTAGGTGGTTCATTTGTGTAATCTTAGCACTTTTGCCTTCTGGAATATCATATGCCATGCCCTTCACTCCTTTAAAATGATAACTGCTAAATCATGCATGATATTGACTGTGGATCAAAAGTATTTGAATTGCTTATTTTGGGGATGCTTGAAGTATCTTTTCCTTAACCTGGAAGTTTTAGAATTTGGATATAATACTCTTTCGACTGTTCATTTTGGAATCTATTTCAGAAGGTGGTCAGTGAATTGTTCTAATGTTTCTATTACCCTCTGGTTCTAAAATAACTAGGCCATTTTATTTTTTTTAATTTTGATTTTAAAATATTATTTGGCTATTTTTTGATCATGGAATAATTCTTAAATTATCTCTCTGCATTGTATTTTCCAGTTATCAGGTTTTTTCCTATGACATAGTACACATTTCCTTCTATTTTTTCATTGTTTTGATTTTGTTTTACTTTTTCTTGATGTCTCAAGGAATTACTAGCTTATGCTTGACTAATTCTAATTTTTTCTTATTTTTTTAACCTTTTTATTAAATGTAAATAGAAAATGAGAAAAGAAAAAATTTATTTCTATGTACTCAGAATAACATAAGATAAATACATTTCCAATTCAAGCTGTTTATTTATTTAAAAACCTACATAATAAATATTATATCTTTTTCAAAACTATCCAGATTTTCTGCACTTCTTTCTAAGTTTTCTTTTGTTCTCTGCTATATGTACTTTTTATTTTATATTTTTTAACTCCCTCCCTCCACACCCAACCTGAAAGAAGGCTATAATTAAACATAAATGTACATATGCATACATGGATGCACACAGGTGTATATATGTGTTTGTGTATGTATACATATATACACACATATACACATACACTCATATACATACACACAATGTACATATACACATACATACATGCATATGTGCATACATACATACAAATATACACAGACTTACACATATATACATATATGTGCATACATACTTGCACACATATATAAATACATGTATTTACATTCCTAGATGGAAAGGTTATATTTGCAACTCATGAGATCTTTCTCATTATTACGGTAGTTAGAGGGAATACATATAGACGGAGGGCACAGAGAGAGTTGAATACGAAGAGATGTTATTTAAAAAAATAAAATACACACATATATATATATATATGTGTATATATATATATATATATATATATATATATTCACACATATATACATGTTGGGGTCCTCTCACCCCTGGTAGTCCTTGACCAGCAAGGACCTGTCTTGGGGCACAATGAATGAGGCAGGAGCCCTGGTAAGGTGGAAAGAGCTCTGATTTATTCAGGTTAGAAGCAAACTTTTATATCTTTGGTTACATAGGCATTAGGGCCACCCTGGTTCTGCCTGCTCTCCTCCCCTTCTTTTCCCACACTTTCCTGAAGCTCCCTGTGGTCAGGCAAATCCAGATAAAGAACCAGAAGTGCCATGTGGTCAGGCAAGTCCGGACAAAGACCTGGAATTGCCACACAGGCAACAAAGGTGAGACCCTTCCTCCTGTATCTCAGAGCCCTGAGTTTACCTCAGCAGGCCCTGGGGGTGGAGGTCCGAGGAGGGCAGGGGTCGGCTCTAACACACCCCATTATATATACATGCATACATATACATGTATACATATATACATATACATACATATACACATATAGATATATACATATGTGGACATATCTATATGTCTATGTATGTGTATGTATATGTATATATGCATATGCACATGTATGTATATGTATATGTGTATATGTATATATGCATATATATGTGTGTATGTATGTATATATAGATATATAGTTATGTATATCTATCTATCTATCTATCTATCTATCTATCTATCTATCTATCTATCTGTTGTTATCCTGTGTTATCCAAGAGGAATAAAATGATATCACTATGCGAGAGTCAAGTTACAATGTGTTTGACTGTGGCTGATCAGATCAATACAAGCTTGGACAGTTCTACCACAGGTCAGGCACAAATAGCCCATGTGAAGATTTGCGCATCTCGAATTTCTTTTTTTTAACCTATTTATTTATTCATTCACATATACACTTTTATTCATTCATTCATTCTGTGGTTCTAGAATACCAGGGCAGTTTTCCTTGATAATTTCTGGAAAGATGATGGCTGGGATTTTTTTCATCATGGATTTTAGGAGATCGAATAATTTTTCAACTATTTCTCCTGGATCTATTTTCCAGGTCAATTGTTTTTTCCAGTGAGATATTTCACACTGTCTTCTATTTATTTAGTTAGTTAGTTACTTAGTTATTTTTTTTTCCATTTTGATGTTTCCCTTTTAATTTAGCTACATTTTTTTGTTTGTGTGAAAACATTCTAATTATATATAAAAAATCCATGTATTTTCTATAATTCTCTCTATCTAAGGTTTGGTCATGAATTCTTCCCCTATTTATAAAACTTAAAACTAACTTCTTCCCTGGTTTTCCATTTCATTTGAATATCACCCATTATGTCGAAGTTTTGGTATTCAGGAACTTGTCCTGGTGCCTAATACGATATGCTGGTCTTTCGCTAGCTTTCACGAAATGGATTTCAGTTACCATGAAACAGGAGGGAGGCAAGCATGATGAAGAACCTAAAGTCCATGTCATCTGAGGACAGGTTGAAAGAGTTGGGATGTTTGTCCTAGAGGAAAGGAGACTCAGGAGGGACACAAAAGCTGTCTTTGAGCATTTAGAGTAGTGTCATGGTGTATTGGTAATTAAGGTGGGACTTCTATTTTACTGTTTTCTCTTTTGGAGCACTTAGGTAATCAAGTGCCTTGATGAGTCTGGCCTTTGTTTCTTTGATTAAATCGGGAATCTTTGATGACCCGCTTACCTCAAGGGAAAACCTAGTTCACATAGTGCACATTTGAGTGCATGGCTGTGACTCCTGAAGAAGCATCATGTGGTTTTGAGTTGCATGGTTGTGATGCCCTTTGACCCTGAACAGGGCAGATAAACTCAGAGTTAGCATTTTGTTTGGGGCTCTCACTCACTTGGAAGAGTGTTGTGTGATTTGACCAGAGGAGACTCTGGGTAGCTGTGGTTAAGGAGCCCCCCGAGTGTGAGAACCCAGATGTTGGTGCTTCCCTGGTAACTATGTACCGAGATGTTGGACAGAAAGCTAGAAGCCTGTCTACTGGTTTGTATCATTTGATCCGTTGGTATTTTCTGTTTGTAATTTCTGTTTCTATTTTCTCTGAAGTTAAGGGCGTTGGCTTTTCCCCCTGAACTAAGTGAATGATATGTGTTTGTTTGATTAAAGTGAGATTGTTAACCACTTAAAGTTGCTTTCCTTAGAGAATCAGATCAAAGAACCTGTGTTGGCAGCCCTTCTGTGTGCTGGTGTTGCTCGTCTTACACAGCCACCACGGCTGCTAGCAACATTGTTGTTACACGTGTGGAAGAAAGACTTACTCTGTTTGCAACTAAATGGCACCTGGAGCCACGGGAGGAAGTTGCAAGGAGGAAAATTTAGTTCTCACATTGGGAAAATCTTCCAAACAATTGGAGCTGCCACAAAGTAGAAAGGACTGCCTTGGGCAGTGGTAGGTTATTTCTCTTTGAAGGTCTTTCAGCAGAGGGACTAGATGGATGCTGAGGAGCCTTGTTAATCTGAAGTCCTATGATTATGTGAGTCTATGAATTGCCCAAATACTAAGAAAGAACACAAAGTAATAAAGCATTAGCAAGGCGACTTTGCTTTATTGTTTGTTTGTTTATTGCCAAGAAACTTGAGTACAATTTGGAAATTGCCAAACGTGAAGACAATGGAAAATCATCATAAGAGAGAATCTAGGAAGGAAAAATCTTTGGCATCTCAGTACTAAAATCTTCAGGTGAGACAAAGTATAGCAGTCGATTTCCTTCTCAAACAGCATGGTCTGGTGATTGATGGCCAAGAATGAGGACAAGAAGTTTGGAGGATTAGGTTAGGGTTTGACATGAGAGACTTAAACATAAATTCAAAGTTGTTGACCAGGTAAGTGGAAGAGACCAACAGAGAGGTGATAGTTTGCTCTGAAGAAGAAACCTAAACAGGCAGCCACTTATGGAGGTTTCCAACTGGGTCTCTTGTAACCAGCTTAGAATTGGTCGACTGTACAAACTCTACCCATACTGATTCACATGAGTAAGAGAGCTGATGTCTCCCTGGGGTGGGGTGAGGATGGCGAACAGTCATGCACTGGTCCGTACATTTAGCAGCAAGAGGAGCCACAGCAGGCTGGGCGACAGCAGGTGGTTCTTCAGCAGGTGGTCTGGCAGCAAGTGGGGCAGCAGCAGGGCTGGCAGCAGCTAGACCCACAGCAGCTGGGGCGGCAGCAGGACTGGCAGCAGCTGGACCCACAGCAGCTGGGACGGCAGCAGGGCTGGCAGCAGCTAGACCCACAGCAGCTGGGGCGACAGCAGGTGGACACTATGCAGGTGGGCCGGTAACAGTTGGTCCTGCAGCAGGTGCACTGGTAGCAGGGAGGCCGGAAGCAGCAGGAAGTCCGGCAGCAGCAGGGGGCACAGCAGCCAGAGCCACAGCTCTGGCCAGAGCAGGAGGAGCCACAACAGGAGCTGACCATGGTGTTGGTGAGTTGAGCTTCTGCGTTTCTTTCCAGGTGAGTGAGTGAAGTGAGTTTGAAAGTCTCCTGACCCCACAGGGCTCTTTTATACCATCCTGAATGGCAGTCATCACCAGTAATAGCTTATTTCCTCATTATTGTTTAGCAAGAGGGAAAAAATGACCCTCAAATTAGATAGTTTCTGTAGTGATGGAAAAAACTTATTTCCTCCAGCCTGTTAAGATTCATCTATTTTTCTACGTATCTGATTAAATGCATACAACTGGGTAACACAGAATATCAGAGTTGGAAGCAACCTCAGAGGCCCTTCTCCCCATCTATGTCTGAATAACATGCACATAATGTGACCTCCTCTTCTGAATCAAGTTAGTTAGGAGTATCACCTCTGTTCATTTTTTTCCTGCCTCCAACTTCTAGTCCTCATGTGACAGACAGCCACGAGCCAGCCTTTGATGTCACTCTCTCCTGTCTATGTATCATCTTGTGACTCACAGAGAGATGTAGTTCATATATAGTGAAGGCACCTTAGGAAGAGTTTATGAAAACACAAAAATGTTACTGGTAAGTTGCCCCATGTTTCTAGAGCTAAATAGAATGGAGAAAAGTCTTGATCCCCCTAAATTCTAGTACCTATCCTCTGTCTATTAATTCCAATTTATTCTATACATAGCTTGTTTTTGCATAATTGCTTTTATGTTGTCTCCCCATTATTTGTGTCCCCAGAGCATAGCACTGTGTCTGGAGCATAGTGGTCACTTAATAACTACATATTGACTAATTGACTTACATTCCATGTACAAAGCAATGACTGGGTATGGGGAATTGTTCCTGACAGTCCTTTCTGAATCATTGATGATCATTGATGGACAACAGGGTTCAGCTTGATCGAGATTTCTGTTGGTCATAGAAACAACTAAATTTTCCTTCTTTTTTCATGTGAAAAATAAATTTTCAAATGCCTCTTGAGTAGGAAGAGGTGATGGTGGCATCAACAGAGATGGGAGTAATTCCTCCAAGCCCCTTGCATTCCACAGAGTAAGCCAGTGATGACACCTCCTTGAATCCTTCAGGTATGAGCAAAGTGGGACTGGAAAGGGACCAAATAAGCCAAGTCAGAGGGAATCCATAACCTTTTGCAGCATTGGGACACCACCTCCAGCAGGCCTGCTGACTTTGACTCATGGAGGCCGCTGGTGGAGATGATAGATGAGGATCAGACATCAGTAAGATATCTTCAGAAAAAAATCTCCAACTCAACACAATAAATAAAATACTAATAAAATACTCCTGTGGCTTTAACAAAGGAGGATCTAACTATCTATCTGCCTGTCTGTATAGCTATCTATCTACAGTGAGAGAGAGAGACAGACAGAGAGAGAGAGAGAGAGAGAGAGAGAGAGAGAGAGAGAGAGAGAGAGAGAGAGAGAGAGAGAGAGAGGGATTCCTTTAATGTGGATATTGAACTTCAGAAAAAGCACATTGAAAAATTAAAGAAAGTTGTAGCCATTTTTTTTAAATTCAGACCCTATTAAGCCTAAGAAAAGTTTTAATACCATAAAGTGTTTTGCTTTCATGGAGATGAATAAAATTAAAAGTGGGCCAGTTGCAATGGAGCTATGATAGAAAACCACTAACTTTAAAAGAAAGAAAAAACAAACTGCAGTATTGAACAAGAAACCACTTTATTGTCTCTTCCATTAAACTTTGCACAAAGAATGACTATAGCTTGCCTGGTGCTTCTGTAAACTGAACCACTCATTTCAATTCAAGTCATGGTACCTCTGTGTAACACACTCATCCTTCAGTATGCAAGAAAACATCCCTATTCGTGCAAGTAAATTAAAAGTGAAATTATTCCACAGGTGCACCACCGAGATGTTCAGGACCCAACCCATCACTGAATAGCAAGATTCATTCTTAAAGGAATCCTTTTGAACACAGGTTGTTCCACAGATTTTTGAAAAGTCTTTGACTTGTGGATGAATTGTGTCCACAGTGAAGTTGAAGTTTTAAATTTACTTATTATTGCAAATCACACGGGAGTGGACAGTAAGTACTTTTCTCTCAACTTGAAATGGCAATAAGAATTTGTGCCAAGATTTACTTAGCTATTTCCCTTCTGATTCAGTGCATTCCTTTGAATGTATGTGCTTATTTCCAGGTACATCATGTTTCAAAGAACTGGCACAGTTCTACAATGTTTATCAGAGTTGGCTCACCATTCACCCTTAATGAGATGATTTAGTGTGGTGGGCTGTAGGAGAATTAATAATTTTTCCATGAACATGGCTGAATCATATGAGGGGAAGGGTTCCCAGATTTCAGCAACTAACTCATTAAATCCCTTTAGGTAAAGCTTACTTGAAAAACCATGACATTTCTACATATTTAAGGGATTAGTCATCTAGGTTCACTTCTATCTTATTCATGTTCTTCCTCAGCTTGTCCCTCAGGGGGCAAGGAAGAGGAACCCAGACAGTGCCTAAATCTTTATGATTTTGTGACAGAGTTTAACTACTGTGAAACTGTTGAAATCACTTTTTTGAACAATTCTTTTTGATAGGTTGTTTTTTTATGAGGCAATCAGGGTAAAGTGGCTTGCCCAAGGTCATATAGCTGGTGAGTGTCAAGTGTCTCAGGCTGTATTTGAACTCAGGTCCTTCTTATTCCAGGGCTGGTACTCTATAAACTGTGCCACCTCTCCGACTCTTTTTTTTTTGGATATTTCTAGTCCAAAAATGATTGAATTTAGTCAGCTGCCTAAAGAAACTTTGCAGGGGTAACTGTTGTTTTTATGTGAAAACTAGCTGTGAATTCTGGAGAAAGCTTCATACCTCTCCTAGCAATTTGTATGCAAGTCTGGAAAAGTATTCAAAATTTTGTTTCTGAGATAAGCAGCTAAGTAATCATTTATTTTCCAGTCAGGTGTATTATTAAGTCATCCAAATGAAAAGTTGCAGGTCAGTAGCATGTAATCTGAGTATCTACATTACTTTTTGACTAAATAAATGGCCATAAAATCCAAACAGACTTTTCATATACTTATTAGGTAAGATGTTTAATACACTGCCTTATGGTATGTATTATACTTGATGCAGATTAAGGTACGGTATACACATATTCTCATATATATTTATAATCATAGTTTTTTTTTTAATCCAGCACTAGGTGAGTGTATTGTCAACACTAGCTTTCTTTTGTATTGTATAATCAGTCATATGACTCAGTTCATTTGCTTTCTGTATCACATAATCCTCAACAGTTGCATAATAAATTGGTGGGGTAAACTCAAAGAAATTCAATTTATTGCTTCATGCTTTAGGGGAAATATTCTCTGCTTTCATCTCTCTGAATAGGTCAGTTTTGTTCCCACCGGACAGATTGTCAAATAAATTATATTAATCAGCACCAGCTGAAAAAAATTTTTGCTTGATAGCTATTTTTACATCACCAGATTTTCTTCCAGGATGTCTCCTTCAACACTTCCAATAGAGTCATCTTACTTAATAAATAATATCTTTTAAAGAAATAAGAATAGGTGGAAGAATTGAGAAGAGACAACATTTATACATATACCCCTGCTTTGGGAAATATGCATAATATACCACACTTGTGCACTTCTCAATTCTATAAAGAAGGGAGATGCGTGGAAATGTCTTCTCAAATCTCTTCATTGAAACCATAGTTAATTTTTGTAACTTTTCAACATTCATTTTTGATTGGATTTTGTGGTGGTAGTTATTATTTGTATTTATACTTGTTTTTTTACAGTTACTGGAATTTGCATGTACATCTGTCTAGGCATTAGATACCTTGTCTCCTTGGTTCTGCTTCAGTTCCTGTGACAGTTTTCTGCATCAGTTCATTTAACTCTTTCCTTGCTCTCTGTGTTCATCATATTTGTTGTTTATCATAGCAAGCATAACATTCCATACAATTTGTTTAGTCATTCCCCAATCTGTGGGCAGCTATCATTTTCCAGTTCTTTTCTACCACACACAAACATACTATAAATATTTTGGTGTATTATTTTCTTCTTATAAATGATCTCCCTGGGAATTTATACCTGGTAGAAAAATTTCTGTGTCAAAAAGCATGGGCATTTCAGTCACTTTCTTTGTGTAATTCCACATTGCTTTCTAAAATGATTATACTGATTTACAGCTTCATCAACAAACCACTGATATACTTATGTTTCCACAATATATCCAACTTTGATCATTCTCATCTCTTATCACCTTTGAAAGTTTGTTGGATGTGAAAGTTCAGGGTTATGTTTATTAGGATTTCTCTTATTATTAATGATTTGGAGAATTCTTCCACATGTTTGTTGATATTTTGCAATTCTTCTTTTTAGAACTGTTTGTTCATATGCTGTGACTACATATCCACTGGGGAATGGTTCTTAATATCCTATACATCTCTTGGTTGTGTATATACCTGGGATACCAAAATGTTTTCTGAGAAATTGGTTACAAATATCTGTCCTGGTCCACCCCATTTCCCTTCTTATACTATATGTATGAACTCCTTTTATGAGTAACCATTCATGTTTCCACCTTATCTCCTTATCTTGATCCCACTGCCTCAGTTCACTCTGTTCTCCAGTTCTTCCTCCACATAGCTGCCAAAAGGGATACTCTCACATTTTAAGTCTGACCATGTCACTCTTCCATTCAAGAAGCTCTAGCACATTGTCTAACCTGTCTTAATTCTAGTGCCTCCCCTCTCTTGATTATTTCTGAATTGTCCTGTATATAGCTTGTTTGGATATATTTATTTGCTTATGGTGTGAGCTCCTTTAGTGTAGACTGTCCTTTGCCTCTTTTTGTATCTTCAGTACTTACCACAGTGCCTGGTACATACATGGTAGGCTCTTAATCAGTTGATTGACTGACTGACTGGCTCCCAGTTTTCTTTAGCATAAAATGCAAACTCCTTTGCTTAGCATTTACAGATCAGCCTCCACACTATGACTGAAACCTACTCTAACCTAGACACAGAAGACATGCTGGATAAATTGGCAGGTGAAACACAATTGGGAAACGGAACTAAGGCACTAGTGACAGAGTAAGGATCCAAATGTATCTCGAGAATTGGGAACATTTTTTCAATCCCATAAAATAATACACAATAGAGACTATGGAAACTTTATGTAGGTTAAAAATCATAACTCCTTAAGTCTAGAAAGGGAGGAGCACCTTGTCTACCAAGATGATTCAACAGTAGTTTGTCTGAAAAAGAGTTGAACATTTTAGGTCACTGTAAGATCAATAGGAGTCATTTGGGTGACCTATTAGCCAAAGAAGCAAATCAAAACTATGTCAAAATTTTTTGGAAATATCCTGTTTCCCAGAGCTAAGGCCCAGCAAGCAGGCTGTGCCCTAAGCTTAGCATAACAACAATCCTTTGTGCTCTGGATGATCTCACCCTCTGGCAAAGTGTATCATACCAGGTGTTCACTCCCTTTACTTCCCAAGCACCATCACATTTCTGATGTGTTCACAATCCCTGTTCCTTGTACTGTACTCCTCTTCCCATTGCATAACTTGGGTTCTGTATTCCATAGAGTCATCATGACTCCCAAGACTTCAGATGATACTGTTCCTACAGGATCCATGGGAATAGTAACTCAAGGTGTAAAAATAACTATGTCATAGTCCAGCCCAGTATGTCCATGAGCACTGTCTGTACCCCAACATGTTGAGCCCTCCTACTGAGGAGCAGTTCTACTTACAAGTGTTTCCCTCACTCTGAAACTAATTAAAGTGCTACTTGATTCTTGACACATTCTTGACACACATGCTCTGTTTTGGCTCCAGCCATTTCTAGATTAGAGAAGAGTGCAGTCTAGATGGCATACAAAATTTTTTTGACAATTAGTAAAATGTGTGTCTTCATTGAGTGCCATGGGTTTCAGGACTAAGGAGTCAATATTGCCTCTTACCCTTCCTTTTTCAATTGTGATTGCCACAAGGTAAGAAGTAGCGGAACAAGGAGAGTGAATAGCCTTTAGTCTCTGAAATATGAGGTTCCGTTGGGGGAACTGGGCAAGTTCAGTCTAGAGAAAGGAATATTCAAGAGGCACAAACTAAATCTGTTCCATTATTTCAAGGGCTGGCATATGGAAGTTGGATTAATTTTTTTTTCCTGTTTGGCCCTACACAGTAGCAACAGAAAAAGAAATCTAAGTCACCAAGATGCAAAGTTAGGTTATGAAGTGCTTTTATCAATATGATCTTTCTTGCTGAGTCGTCAGTGTTAAAATTTTTACCTCTATATCAACTCAGTCTCTGTGACTGGTTTTCTACCCTTGTAATTGCTGCAAATCACAATGCTCCATCACAATACAATCATGCTGCTTTGCAAGGAAACCGTCTCATTTTTTCTCCAATCAAAAGAAGTCTTCGCAACTCCTCCTACTTTTTTGTTGGAGACCTTTCCTCCTAATGAATATACCTTTAATAGAATATTCATGATCAGTAACTAGATGCTTCCTTATTGCAGAACTACATGACGCAAGCAGTTTATTTTTCAGCCTGACTTCCATTATTTGTTTCTTCCTTAAAGCATCTAGTTACAAAAATGTTATCTATACCAGAACATAACTTTTTTCCCATAATTAACATTTTACTTTAATATTTTATTTTTTCCTGATTACATGCAAAAAATGATTTTAACATTATTGTTTTCAAATTTCCACATTTTCTCCATTCACCCCTATCCAGCTCCCCTCCCTAGCACTGAAAAAGCAAGCAATTTGATATGGGTTATACATGTATAGTCATGCAAAATATAATTTCTCTTTAGGTCATGTTGTGAAAGAAAACACTGACCAATAAAAACTCCCAGAAAAATAAAGAAAGTAAAGGAAAGTATGCTTCAGTCTGCATTTAGACTCCATCGGTTTTTTCTCCAAAGACAAATAGCATTCTTCATCTTAAATCCTTCAGAATTGTCTTCAGCAATTGTATTGCTAAAGATGGCTAAGTTATTCACAGTTGGTCATCACACAGTATTGCTGTTACTCTATACAATGTTCTCCTGGTTCTGCTCATTTCGGTTTCCATCAGTTCATATAAGTCTTTCCAGGTTTTTCAGAGAACATCCTGATTGTCATTTCTTGTAGCACAACAGTATTTCATCATAATCATATACCACAACTTGTTCAGCCTTCCCCAATTGGTGGACTTTGCCTCAATTTCCAGTTCTTTGCCACCACTAAAATAACTGCAATAAATATTTTTGTACGTATAGATTCGTTTCCTTTTTGTTTTCTTTTTGATATTTTAGGGATACAGACTTAATAATGATATTTCTTGGTCAAAGCACATGCATGGTTTTATGGCCCTTTGGCATAGGTCCAAGTTTGTCTACAGAATGGTTGAATCACCATATAACTTCACCCACAGGGTTTTATTGTCTTCATTCTCCAACATCCCCTCCAACATTTCTCATTTTCAATTTCTGTCGCATTAGACAACCTGATGGATATGGTTGGGTAGCTCAGAGTTGTTTTAATTGGCATTTCTCTAATCAACAGAGATTTACAATTTTTAAAATATGACTATTGATAGCTTTCAGTAGTGCATCTGAAAACGGAATGTTATATCCTCTGACCATTTATCAATTGAGGAGTGCTTCTTATTTCTATACATTTAACTAAGTTCTCTATATATTTGATCAATTAGGCCTTAATTGGAGAAACTCCCTGTAATTTTTTTCACAACTGTGATTACTAACTACTCATTTCACTCCATTTGATTCTCCCCTTGTTTATTGTGCTATCTCTCCTTTCACCCTGTCCATCATGAAAAGTGTTTTGCTTCTGACTTTTGCCTCCCCCTAATGAGCCCTTCCTTCTGTCAGGGCCCCCATCTTTCTTATCCACTTGCTCTCCTACTTTCCGGTAGGGTAAGATAAATTTCTACACCCAACTGAGTGTGCATGGTATTCCCTTTTTGAGACAATTCCAATGAGAGTATGGTTCACTTGCTCCCCTGCCCCACTTCCCCAATCATTCCGCTCCACTGTAAAAGCTCTTTTGTGAACCCTTTTATGTCCAGTAATTTACCTCAGTCTGTCTCTCCTTTTCCCCTTCTCCTAGTGCATTCTTTTCACTTGCCCCTTAATTTCATGTTTTTGGACAATCATCCCATCACATTCAACTCACATCTGTTCTCTATGTTCAGGTATACTCCTTTTAACTGCCCTAATAATAAGAAAGTTTTAGGACATACAAGTATCTTTTTCCCATGTACCAATGTAAATATCTTAACCTTATTGAATCACTCATGATTTCTCTTTCCTTTTTGTCTTTTTATGTTTCTCTTAAGTCCTGTGTTTGAAAGTCAAATTTTCTATTCAGCTTTATTTCATCAAACATCCATTTTTCCCCTCTGAATATTTATATCTAATTTTTCTGGGTAGGTGATTCTTAACTGTAATCCTAGCTCTTTTGACCTCTGGAATATCATATTCCAAGCCCTCTGATCCTTTAAGGTAGGAACAGCTAAATCTTGTATTATCCTAACCATGGCCCCAGGATATTGGGATCGTTTCTTTTGGGCTGCCTACAATATTTTACCCTTCACCCAAGAGCTCTAGAAATTGACTACAACATTCCTCGAAGTTTTCCTCTCCTTCTAGAGATGATTGTTGGAGTCTTTCCATTTATTTTTTTAATTTAAATTTATTTATTTAACATATTTCGTTTTCAGCATTGATTTTCACAAGAGTTTGAATTAGAAATTTTGTCCCCATTTCTACCCTCCCCCCCACTCCAAGATGCCATATATTCTGGTTGCCCTGTTCCCCAGTCAGCCCTCCCTTCTCTCACCCCACTCCCTTCCCATCCACGCTTCCCTTCCTTTCTTGTAGGGCAAGATAAATTTCTATGCCCCATTGCCTGTGTATCTTATTTTCTAGTTGCATGCAAAAACTTTTTTTTGTTTTTGAGCATCTGTTTTTAAAACTCTGAGTTCCAAATTCTCTCTCCTCTTCCCTTCCCACCCACCCACCCTATGAAGTCAAGCAATTCAACATAGGCCACATGTGTATCATTATGTATAACCCTTCCACAATACTCATGTTGTGAAAGACTAACTATATTTTGCTCCTTCCCAACCCATCCCCCTTTATTGAATTTTCTCCCTTAACCCTGTCCCCTTTCAAAAGTGTTTGTTTTTGATTACCTCCACCCCCATCTGCCCTCCCCTCCATCATCCCCCCTTTTTTATCTTCTTCCCTCTTCTTTCCTGTGTGGTATGATACCCAGTTGGGTATGTATGGTATTCCCTCCTCAGGCCAAATCTGATGAGAACAAGGTTCACTCATTCTCCCCTCACCTGCCCTCTCCCCTCCTCCCACAGAACCGCTTCCTCTTGCCACCTTTATGCGAGATAATCCACCCCATTCTATCTCTCCCTATCCCCCTCTCTCAGTATGTTCCTCTCTCATCCCTTAATTTGATCATATTTCTTTTAGATATCTTCCCTTCATCTTCAACTCACCCTGTGTCCTCTCTCTCTCTCTCTCTCTCTCTCTCTCTCTATATATATATATATATATATATATATATACACATATATATATATGTATATATATACACACATAGATATATACATACATACACATTCACTTATATATATACATAAACATATATATATATATATATATATATATATATATATATATATATATATATATATATATATATATATACATATATATACGCATATTCCCTTCAGCTACCCTAATACTGAGGTCTCATGAATCATACATGTCATCTTTCCATGTAGGAATGTAAACAAAACAGTTCAACTTTAGTAAGTCCCTTGAAATTTATTTTTCTTGTTCTTTTTCTTGATTACCTTTTCATGCTTCTCTTGATTCTTGTGTTTGAAAGTCACATTTTCTATTCAGTTCTGGTCTTTTCACTGAGAAAGCTTGAAAGTCCTCTATTTTATTGAAAATCCATATTTTGCCTTGGAGAATGATACTCAGTTTTTCTGGGTAGGTGATTCTAGGTTTTAATCCTAGCTCCATTGACCTATGGAATATCGTATTCCAAGCCCTTCGATCTCTTAATGTAGAAGCTGCCAGATCTTGGGTTATTCTGATTGGGTTTCCACAATACTCAAATTGTCTCTTTCTGGCTGCTTGCAGTATTTTCTCCTTGATCTGGGAGCTCTGGAATTTGGCGACAATATTCCTAGGAGATTTCTTTTTGGGATCTATTTGAGGAGGCGATTGGTGGATTCTTTCAATTTCTATTTTGCCCTGTGGCTCTAGAATATCAGGGCAGTTCTCCTTGGTAATTTCTTGAAAGATGATATCTAGGCTCTTTTTTTGATCATGGCTTTCAGGTAGTCCAATAATTTTTAAATTATCTCTCCTGAATCTATTTTCCAGGTCAGTGGTTTTTCCAATGAAATATTTCACATTGTCTTCCATTTTTTCATTCCTTTGGTTCTGTTTTATAATATCTTGATTTCTCATAAAGTCACGAGCTTCCGCTTACTCCAATCTAATTTTTAAAGTAGTATTTTCTTCGGTATTTTGGACTTCCTTTTCCATTTGGCTAATTCTGCCTTTCAAGGCATTCTTCTCCTCATTGGCTTTTTGGAGCTCTTTTGCCATTTAAGCTAGTCTATTTTTTAAGTTGTTGTTTTCTTCAGTGTATTTTTCAGTTTTTTTGGGGTCTCCTTTAGCAAGTCATTGACTTGTTTTTCATGATTTTGTCACATCCTTCTCATTTCTCTTCCCAATTTTTCCTCTACTTCTCTAACTTGCTTTTCCAAATCCTTTTTGAGTTCTTCTATGGCCTGCGTCCAGTTCATGTTTTTCTTGGAGGCTTTTGTTGTAGGCTCTATGACTTTGTTGTCTTCTTTAGGCTGTATGTTTTGGTCTTCTTTGTCACCAAAAAAGAATCCAAAGTGTGAGACTGAATCTGGGTGCGTTTTCGCTGCCTGGCCATATTCCCAACCAACTAACTTGACCCTTGAGTTTTTCAGCGGGGTATGACTGCTTGTAGACTAAAGAGTTCTATGTTCCACGTTTGGGGGGGGATGTGCCAGCTCTGCCACACCAGCACTGCTCCTTCCCTAAGAAGCCCCAACCCGGACTGGGCTTAAATCTTCAGCAGGCTGTGCACTCCTGCTGTGATCTGCCACTTAATTCCTCCCACCAGGTGGGCCTGGGGCCGTAAGCAACTACAGGTGTAGCTGCCCCACCTCTGCTGCCCCCGTGGCTAGTAGCCGAACCTCGAACTCCTTCCACTCCCGCAGCTTTTCCCACTAACCTTCTCTGTTGTCTTTGGTGTTTGTGGGTTGAGAAGTCTGGTAACTGCTGCAGCTCAGTGATTCAGGGTGGTAGGGCACATTCCGCCCAGCTCCTGGTCTGGTTGGTCCGTGTTGCTCACACTGGGCTCTGCTTCACTCCACTCCCAGCTCACAGCTCCATGTGGGATAGACCTCACCCAGAGACCATCCAGGCTGTCCTGGGCTGGAGCCCTGCTTTCCTCTGCTGTTTTGTGGGTTCTACCGTTCTAGAATTGGTTCAGAGCCATTTTTTACAGGTTTTTGGAGGGACTCAGTAGGGAGCTCACACTAGTTCCTGCTTTCCAGCCGCCATCTTGGCTCAAGTCTTTCCATTTCAATTTTACCCTCTGGTTCTAGATTATCAGAGCAGTTTTCCATGATGATTTCTTGAAAGATGATGTCTAGATGATGTCATGGCTTTCTGCTTGTTCAATGATTTCTCAGTTACCTCTTCTGGATCTATTTTCCAGGTCAGTTGTCTTTCCATTGAGGTATTTCTCATTTGCTTCTATTTTCTGTGTTCTGTTTGCCTCATTCTTAATGTCTCATAAAGTCATTAGCTTCCACTCTCCCAGTTCTAACTTTTAAGGGATTATTTTTTTCAGTGAGGTTTTGTAACACTTTTTTTCAATTCAACCAATTCTCCTTTTTAAGGAGTTCCTCTTTTCAATGAATTTTTGTAAATATTTTTTTCCTTTTGACAAATTCTGCTTTTTAAGTAGTAGTTCTCATGAAGCGAATTTTTGTACACCTTTTTTCCAGTTGGCCTATTCTGCTTTTCTAAGTATTTTCTTCACTGTATTTTTGTGCCTCTTTTGTTACATGATCTATTCTGTTTTTTAAGGTGTTATATGCTTCAGTAATTTTTTTTTATGTGTGCATGCCTCTTTTATCAAGCTGTTGGCTCATTTTTTATGGTTTTCTTGTATCACTCGCATTTCTCTTCCCAATTTTTCTTCTACCTCTCTTTGGTATGCCTTTTAAAAGTTTTTTTAAATGCTGTTTGAGATCTTTCTTGGACTGAAGGCAATCATTATTTTTCTTTGAGGCTTTGGAGGTAGCAGTTTTGACTTTGTGTTCTTCTGAGTGTATTTTTTGATTTACCTGTCACCACAGTAACTTTCTGTAGTCAGGATATTTTTCTACTGTTTGTTCATTTTTCCAGCCTTCTCCTCAATGTTTAAATTGAAGCTAAAGTGGGTCTATGCTTCCAGGGTGTGGAGGGCACCATCTTGAGTATCAGGAGTTTGGGTGCACCTGTTTTCAGAATAAAAATGAGAAGAAAAAAGAGATAGTTTATTAAAATTAAGAAACATATTGATCCGGTCCACAGCCATATTCCTCCACATCAACAAAGAGGGGAGGGAGATAGGTTTTGTTTTCCCCTCCCTCTCCTTCTCTTACCTTTATCTCCTTTCCAACTACTTTCATCCTTTCCCATTCCTTCCTATTCCTTCCCCTTCCCCGACTCTGAAACCATTTCTTCCCTTGCCTGACTTCATCATCCTTTCTGTTCCTTTCCTTTCACTTCCCTCACCTTCCTCTCCCACACTTATAGCCCCTCCCTTTTCCTCCTGTCTTGTCTCATCTTCTCTTCTCTTCTTTCTCTTCTCTCCTCCAGTGCCAAACATAGTTATTATAATGATGAATGACTATCCCACACAGTTCTGCTGTATTTCTAGGGGCATATCTTACAGGAAAATATTTCCTTGCTCTAAGGCTCAGTTACCCTAGTAACAAAATGCAAGAATTGGGCTATATTACCTCTAAGCTGTTCCAATCTCCACAAGACAATGGACAGCCCCACCAATAAAGACCCATTGTAAATTAATTTGATCAGACATAGAATTTTTCATGACTATTATTCACAAGAATGTCTAAGTAAGCACTAGTAGCCCGAGACAGAAGGAAGTTTCAATTTCTTGGCAAGTTTCTTCTGATGCCTTCAAATGGAATGCAGAGCAATCCTCTGCAAAAGCTTACAATCTTTCCTTTCGATAATACATCAAAAATCATTCATCTAAGATCCCCACCCAGTAGAATACACCCAGTCAATTATGAACAGAAACTACTGTGGTATACATGGAGAGCACTAGGAACAAACACTCAGGAGGAAGGTAGTTACGCATACAGTCAGAGTGTTCACTTTAATTTAGCATATCTTAAAACAGTAATCAGACTTTGGGTCATTATCTCTTTCATTTCCCATTTTTTGACTCCAAAACAAACATCACTATTTATTCCTTTTGAATGCCAGGTCCATTTCCTTCGTGGTAGGACAAAACTGCTTTGTCAACAACCACTTGGAACTGTACTAGGAAGTTTTCCTTTTCTCTATCCCAATGGCAGGAATCTTCCTCAAATGGTCTGCCTCCTTTCAGGCATAGAACCTAAAACGAAAGTCCAAGAAAAATGTATTCCTTATTTTCTCTAACCAAGAGAAGACATTGGGGATCCAAGAAAACTGACTTCCAGTCATAGGACTGTCATGCTGAAGTCAAGAATTGTGTTTCTTCTACTTGGCTGCAGAGGCCAGAACTAGGAGCAAGGGGAAAATGTTTAAGACAGGAATATTTCAGTTAAAGAGAAGGAAAACCTTGCTCATATTAGCTGTCCTCACAATGATAAAATGCTTTGAGCTGGATATGAGCAAGTGATAAAAGACAAGGGGGATTCAGAAATAAATAATACATTGGAAAAGTCTTAAGTGCAGAAGTAATTACTTTTTTTCTGCCCAAGGTAAATCATTTAACCTAATCAATACCACTGACAAATTGGATTATCACCTTTTGATCAGAAAAAAAAGAAGTGAACAGGACTTAACAATAGCAACCATTTAGAAGTGAGGGAAAAAAATAGGTCTATGAGGCAAAGGAGACATCCATACTGAAGAACCTCACTCACCTGTAAACCAATCCAGAAACTCATTCTACCAGCACCATGTTCTGATCATGCTGTGGCTCCACCTGCAGTAGACAATGCTGTCACTCTGGCTACAGGATCCCCAGCTGTTGTATTTCTAGCTGCTGCCTCCATGCTGCTACCGCTGGTGCTGTGTGTCTGCCTGTTGCCAGCCCTGTTGCCACCCCAGTTGCTGCATTTGGAAGTGTTGCCAACCACGTTGTTTCTTCTGCTGATGCCGGACCATTTGCTGCAGAACCACTTCATGCCGCCCAGCCTGCTGTGGGTCATCCTGCTGTTGAGCTCTTACACTTGTCTGTAACACCCACCATGCACACCCCATCTGAAACAGGCACCATTTCTTTTTTTCTTGTCCTTTAATACAAAGAAAGGATATCCATGGCAAATAATAACAAACTGATTCACGTCAGATACATTTGCAAGTGTCAACCAGAAATTCAACATCCAACTAGCACCTCTGTGATGGCTATGTCCTCTTACATGGACACAAAATTTGTATTTATTTAAATCCATCACCTAAAAATCTTACTTTTTGTCCAAACCCTCATCATCTTCCTGCCCTGCCTTCAGTCACCAACTGCTGTTATTTAGGAAGAAGAACATTATTTGTAAAAATCTTACCTTGTTGTCCAAACCCCCTTCACCTTCATGTGCAAACTTCAGTCACCAAGCACTGCTATTTAGGAAGAAGAATGTTATTTGGCCATGTTTTTAGCTCTCACCAAGATTTGAATTCCTAGATTCCAAAGATGTTTCTTTCTCAAATTCCCTGTCAGAGTGCTTTTCCATTGTCTTAGTATTTGTCAAATTCCAGATAAAATTTCCTGACAGTTGAAAAAATCCAGAAACTTGGCTAATTCTTTCTTTTATATGAGTTTAGTCTCAATACACAATGAATTGTAAAAAGCAAAATAAAACAAAAAAAAACAATAAGAACAAAACAGAATTCTACTTTCAGGAGTCATTTAGTTTAACCCATGGGCCAAAGGGATAATAACTATCCTATACTTTGCAAGTCATGATACAGCCTCTGCACAGTGTAACTTATTTTGTGCAAAATCAATAGACTTCAACCTATTTTTTCTTTCCCCCTAAAGTCATTCACACACAAATGTATCCTGTAAATGCCCTATAAAAACCCCATAGTCTTCCTTCACCCTTAGAAAGCTGGCCATGTGATCCTGGTAATTGTAGTCTTCCATGTGGCACTTGGTCCAATATTTCTGTCACCTCTTGAGTTGCTGAATGATTATACAGGGTTGAAAAACCTTGCGAAGAACCATGAGGACAAGAGATCATTTCCGATAGATAGAATTCAGATGTGGTAAGAAGAGAAAAAGATATGATATACGGATTCATTTATGCATGATAGGAAAAGGTCTACCTCCAGAAGTGGTCAACTTAGTTTGGAGTATAAAGAAAGGAAAATTCTTAGGACATTCCAAGTGGGCATCATATCTAATTTCCTCTAATTCTAACCATGAAATGCTGCCAAGGAAGAGTTATTTCTTCAGGGCAGACCTTAGAACTAAGGCAGACAAGACAGCTGATCTCCCACATCACTTTGGCAGGGAGGGAGAAGGGTGAAATATTCGTATTCCTTCACATTAATGCACAAAAGTTCATAATAGACGAATTTACATTCCCTGCCATGTAGGAAACAAAAACAGGACTAGTACTGAGTCAGCATATCTAATTCTGCTGTAAAAACATGAATTACATTATGCTTCCAAAATTGTTCAGGAACCAGGATGGTGAGACACTCATTAAAAAAGGATAATATACAAGGTAAGATAACTCACTTTCCATTATCAAATTAAAACAAAGTATGAGAAGCATTAGGACACGCATTTTATCTTTTGGATAACTGAATATAAGCCCTGAATCTACAAGAGATTCCAAATCAAGATGGAGTGATGAATTTGGATTAAAATGAAGGTCACAGATAATGAGGCACTACTCTTGTTTCAAAAAGGACAAAAATACATTAAAGTTGGGAAAACAAAAGACTGAAAAGAAAAAGAAAAAGAAGTCCATGAGAAAACTTGACTTCTGCTTTCCCAACACTAAAGTCCATCTCATTCTCCTTACATTTGGCATAACAACAGTTGCTGGCTGGCTGCATCCCACACCTCTGAACTCAAGCCCTCCCTTTTCAATCACCTCCAACTAATGCTACATAAGTCCTCTTTGGCCATAGTGGTTGATTTGGAGGTCATTGCCCGCATTCCTAAAAACAGCTCTGTCAACTACCACATGGACCATCACGAGGAGTTTCCTCTTCTCTATCCAAATCACAGAAATCGTCCTCAACTGCTCTGCCTCCTTTCTGCCATAGCACCTCAAAGAACAGTCCAAGACCAACGGATTCCTTATTTCATTGAAACAGGACAAGACCTAGGGCATCCAAGAAAACTGTCTTCCAGTCATAGGACTGTCATGTGGAAGCCAGGAACTGGGTTTCTTCGACTTGGCTGCAGAGGCCAGAAGCAGGAGCAAGGGGAAGATGTGGAAGACGGGCATATTTCACCTTGACACAAGGAAAACCTTCCTCACATTTGCTGTCCACACAATGATGAAATGCTCTAAGGTGGACGTAAACAAGTGACATAAGACACGAGGTGATTCAGAAATAAAGAATTCCTGGGAAAAGTCTTCAGGGGAGAAGTTATTCCTTTTCTCTGTCCAGGATCAAATATTTATCCAAAAACAAGGCCACTGACTAATTGGATAATCATTTCTGATTATGAAAGAAATAAGGAAATAAACAGGATCTAGCAATGGGAACCGCTTAGACGTGGGGTATAAAAGAGGTCTATGAGGCCAGGAGATATCCATACTCAAGAAACTCCTTCACCTGTCCTCCAATCCAGAAACTCAATCCACCAACACCATGGTCGGTTCCTGTTGTGGCTCCACCTGCGGTGGCTGCGGCTGTGGCAGTGGCTGCGGCTGTGGCGGTGGCTGCGGCTGTGGTAGTGGCTGCGGCAGTGGCAGTGGCTGCGGCTGTGGCAGTGGCTGCTGCCGCCCCTGCTGCTGTCAGCCCTGCTGCTGCTGCCAGCCCTGCTGCTGCTGCCGCCCCTGCTGCTGTGTGACCACCTGCTGCCGCCCCTGCTGCTGCCAGCCCTGCTGCTGCCGCCCCAGCTGCTGCACTTCTAGCTGCTGCCAGCCTTGTTGCCGCCCCTGCTGCTGCCGGACCATTTGCTGCAGAACCACCTGCTGCCGCCCAGCCTGCTGTGGCTCATGCGGCTGCTGAGCTCTCTCACACCTGGCTGCCACTGCCCACCATCCACACCCCGGCTCAAACAGCCACCACTTCTTTCCTTCCTGTCCTTCGGTACAAAAACAGGATGGTGACGGCCAACAACAACCAACTCATCCACGGGACACCCCTTCGGAAGTGACAACCAGAAACTCACCATCCAACTAGCACCTCTCTGGTGGCTTTCTCCTCTTACGTGGACAACAACCTTTTGCTGAATTGAAATCCGGCAACTGAAACCCCTTCCCTTTCTTCCAAAGACCCATTGTCTTCCTGCCTGACCTTCAGTCACCAAATTCGGCTCTTTGAGAAGAGGAACCTTATGGCCATGTTGTGAGCTCACACCACGATTTGATTACTGAGATTGCAAAGATGTTTCTTTCTCAAATACCTGGTCAGAGTGATTTGCCACTGGCTTAGTCTTTGTCAAATTCCAAATAAAACTTCCTGGCACTTAAAGAAATCCAGCGCCTTGGTAAATTCTTTCTTTTTCATGTGTCCTTTGTCAATGCCTGCACAACTCTACCAAACCCAGAATGGCCCCTTCAGCACCCATTTACTTTAACCCACCCCCCAAAGAAGGACTGACTACCCTAGACTTTGCCAATCATCGCCCAGCCTCTGCACACTCTAAGGTGTTTGGTACGAAGTCAAAACACTTCATCCGCTTTTTTTCTTTTCCCCTCAACTCATGCACACACAAACGTATCCTATAGATGCCCTATAAAAGCCCCATCGTCTCCATCGTCCTGCAAAAAGCTAGCCGTGTGCTTGTGGGACTTGCGGTCTTCCTTGGATCCCTCGGTCCAATCTTTCTGTCCCCTCTTGAATAGAGTTGCTGAATCTTCATCCGCGGTTGAACATCCTTGCTCTGAACCGTGAGGAAAAGAGATCATTTCACATAGACGGAATTCTGATGTGGGAAGCAGAGGAAAACATATTCTATAAAGGTTCGCTTATGCATAATGGGAAAGCATCTAGCTCCGGATGTGGTCAACGTAGTATGGAGCATCAGGAAAGGAAAACTGTCGGGACATTCCAAGTGGGCTGGGCGTCATTTCCTATTTCCACTGATTCTTGCCTGGAAACGCAGCCAAGGAAGAACGATTTCTTCAGAGCACAGTTCAGAATTAGGGTAGACAAGACAACTCATCTCCCACATCACTTTGGCAGGGAGGGAGAAGGGCGCAACATTCGTATTCATGTGTGTTAATGCACAAAAGCTTCACACTAGAAAAGATTACCTTCCCTGCCATGTAGGAACCCAAAAGAAGACTGGTAATGAATCAGCATACTTCCTTCTACTCTCAAAGGATGAATCACATTACTGTCCCAAAATTGTTCAGGAGCCAGGAGGGTGAGACACTCATTCAAAACCATCATATTCACAAGGAGATAACTCACTTTCTATTATCAAACTGATAACAAAGGAGGATGAGAAGCCTTAGGACACCCTAGTCTATCTTTTGCATAACTGAATATGGGCCCTGCATCGATAAGGGCTTCCAAATCACCTTCCAGTGAGGAATTTGGACTAAAATGAAAGTCAAAGCTAATGATGTACTCTGCTTGTCTCAACAACGGCAGAAATGCATTGAAGATGGGCAAACCAAAGCCTCAAAAGAAAACAATAAAAGTGTCCATGTAGGGGAAATACCCAGATTCACCCAACCAGGAAGTGTCATGCTCTTCCCAACCTCTGAAACACATCTTTGTCATTCAAAAACCATCCCCTCAATCTACACTCCTTTACAAAAACAACAGCTTGCCCAGTGCCACGGTACTTAGCAGCGCTTCCATAGGAATCCTTGTGGTACAGTGGCAAGAGAAGTAACTCTAGAGACAAAACGCCTAGGTCCAGTTCCGCATCTCAAATGACATGTGTAAATTTCTGTAAGTCGCTTAATGTTCCTGGGCCTCACCTCTCTCATCTGTAAAATGAGTGCATGAGGCTCAAGGACCTCACTCATTCCCTCTGCCTAAAAATCCATGATCCCATGTGCATGAGAACAAACTCTGATTTTCTTTCCATGATGATTCTCTTCACTGCTGCAGATGGCATCTTCGACAAAGCAGCTGATGATCATTTTCATATGAAAAAGAAATACAAGACTTCCTTTTCTTGCTCTCTGATTTCTGCTTCCCTAATACCCAATGCTTCCTCTACGTCTCAGTAGCCTTTAAAATTCCTCATTTCATTGGTTCACCTTCACTAGCTGCATCCTCTTTTTCTCCTTCCTCTTCTGGCCAAAGCCTTGGAATAAGCCATCTACAAACAAGGTTTCCTCTTCCTTTCTTCCCATTCTCTTTGGAATTCTCTCCATCCCAGCTTCAGACTTCATCATTCAGTCAAACAGATTCTCCCCAAAGTTTTCTGTGCTGACCTTTTATCCATTCTCATCTTTGGTGATTGCTCTGCATTCTTTGACACTGTCAACATCTGTCTTCGAATCGATGGCCTCTTCTCCTTAGGTTTGCGTAACATAATTCTCTCCTGGTTCTGCCCCTGCCTGTCTGCCAACTCCTTCTTAGTGTTCATTGATGGATCTTCATCTGGGTGAAAGCTCGTAGCAATGGAGGCATGCCTCCAAGGCTCTGCCCTGGACTCTCTTGTCCTATGGCGCCATCATTTTGCCAAGGTGATCCCATGGTCTGCCATGAATTCAATTAGCCAGTTCTCCAGGCTAATGATTCTCAGATTGCCTTATCCATGCCTAATATCTCCCCTGACCCCCAGACTCCCAGCTCTACTAGCCATTGGACATCTTCAACTGGATGCCCAGGAGGAATCATAACTTGCACTTTCCCAACACTAAAGTCCATCTCATTCTCCTCACCTTTGGCATAGCAATGGTTGCTGGCTGGCTACCAGCCTCGCCTCCAAACTCAAGCCTTCCCTTTTCCATCACCTCCAATCGCTGCTCTATATGTCTTCTTTGGACATAGTGGTTGATTTGGAGGTCATTGCCTGCATTCCTATGTGAGATGGTTGAGGGAAAGGACTGCCTGTGCTGCTCCTTGGCTCTTTTCGGTGCTGGGCACAGTGCCTACAACATGAAGCTTAATGATGGCTTGTGGACTCCAATGATTGACCTCTTCATAGGAGTGATTCTTAGGAGACATGTGGAAAATAGGCCCCTTGGGCGCACCACCGATGCATGCCCTTCTACCCAGCAACATTTCTGCTAGGTCTCCGCACCAGACATCCAAGAAAAATACAAAGGCCCATCTGCACAAGATAGAGACAGCAACTGTGTTTGGGGTGGCCAGGAGGAGGGCATGCCCACCAATTGGGAGATGGCTGAATTAGTTGTGCCACATGACTGTCACGGCATACCATGGTGCACTAAGACACCATGAAGAGGACGATTGCAGAAAATTCTCCCAAGGAGAATTGACAGGAATTCATGCAAGGTGAAGTGAGCAGAAGAAGGAGAACAATGTTCCATTAAGAGCAATATTACACAGAAAAAAGTGCTGAAACCCTTAGCAACTCTGATCGGTATAAAGGTTGACAACAATTCCAAAGTACTAATGATGAAACGTGCTATCCTCCTGCAGACAGAGAATGGATGGACTCTGAGTGTGAAGTGAAGCATATTTTTCCTTCCAAATCTTCCTGGGAGTTTCTCCCCTTCAACCATGGCTAATGGGAAAATGGGGTTCCCTTGACTTGATATGTGCAATGTGCATTCCATTTCTTTCGTTGCCAAAGCCTGGGAGAGGGATGGATGACAGAAGAGAATTGGAAAGTGGAAATGGAAAATTAATAAAATCATTTTCAATCCAGAGAAAAGGGGTATGTCATCTTGGGCGATGATGACTTCTCCCAAACTTTCACTTGCCTCTTTCTTGCAAGCATTAATCTCTGCTGAATGGGACGTTGGCTTCTCTGGATTAATTCTCCCACATCCAAGACAATGCAGAAGAGCTTGCTTTCTGCTCCTTTCCTTTCAGTTCCCTCACCATCCCTTCCTACATTTCAAGTCCCAAACTACTGCTGCTTTCCCATCAGACCCTCTCTGCTCATCTCTCTCTTCTCTTCGCTTCTAATCTCTTGTCTTCCTTCTCTTCACTTCTCCTCTCATTCTCATTCTCTTCCCTGCTCTTCTCTTCTCTTCTCTTCTCGTCTCTTCAATTCTCTTGTCTTCACTTCTCTTCTGTCCTCCAGTGCCTACTTTGCTCATTTTCATGATGATGGAGTATGTGGCCCAATTCTGCTCTTTTGCCAGGGGTGAATCCCAGGAGGAAACACTTGCTCTCCCTAAGCCTCAGTTCCCTTGGTTCTTAGATGCCTGGATTAGACTAGACCACGTCTAAACTTCTTCTGCTCTGCAAAGTCCAATGGACATGCACATCAACAGAGACCAACAGAAATTCATTGGATTAGACATAGAATCCTTCGTGACTCTTTTTCACAGCCATGTTGAAGTAAGCCCAAGTGGCACCAGGTAGAAAGAGGCACCCATTTCTTAGGCAAATTGCCTCTGCCACCGTGAAAGGGAAGGAGGAGCAATCCCCTTGCAAAGCTTATCATCTAGCTCTTTTCCTAGTCCTGCATCAAAGATGCCCACCCAGTAGAGCCAAGCCAGTAGAATGTCAGCAGAAACTACTGTCACATATGTGGAAATCACTAGCAGCAAACACTCTAGAGGAAGTAGTTGTGCCTTGTGCAGTCAGTCATCGTGCTCACGTGCATTTGGCATATCTAAAGACACTAATCAGACTTTGGGCCATTATCTCTGGAACTTCCCTTATGTGGACTCCCAGACAAAGAGCAGAGCAATTAGGCTCAACTCCACCTCACGTCACAGAAAAACTGTTCTTTCCTTCTGAGCCCCAGGTCCATTTCCTTGCTGGTAGGACAAAACAGCTCTGTCAACTACCACATGGACCATCACGAGGAGTTTCCTCTTCTCTATCCAAATCACAGAAATCGTCCTCAACTGCTCTGCCTCCTTTCTGCCATAGCACCTCAAAGAACAGTCCAAGACCAACGGATTCCTTATTTCATTGAAACAGGACAAGACCTAGGGCATCCAAGAAAACTGTCTTCCAGTCATAGGACTGTCATGTGGAAGCCAGGAACTGGGTTTCTTCGACTTGGCTGCAGAGGCCAGAAGCAGGAGCAAGGGGAAGATGTGGAAGACGGGCATATTTCACCTTGACACAAGGAAAACCTTCCTCACATTTGCTGTCCACACAATGATGAAATGCTCTAAGGTGGACGTAAACAAGTGACATAAGACACGAGGTGATTCAGAAATAAAGAATTCCTGGGAAAAGTCTTCAGGGGAGAAGTTATTCCTTTTCTCTGTCCAGGATCAAATATTTATCCAAAAACAAGGCCACTGACTAATTGGATAATCATTTCTGATTATGAAAGAAATAAGGAAATAAACAGGATCTAGCAATGGGAACCGCTTAGACGTGGGGTATAAAAGAGGTCTATGAGGCCAGGAGATATCCATACTCAAGAAACTCCTTCACCTGTCCTCCAATCCAGAAACTCAATCCACCAACACCATGGTCGGTTCCTGTTGTGGCTCCACCTGCGGTGGCTGCGGCTGTGGCAGTGGCTGCGGCTGTGGCGGTGGCTGCGGCTGTGGTAGTGGCTGCGGCAGTGGCAGTGGCTGCGGCTGTGGCAGTGGCTGCTGCCGCCCCTGCTGCTGTCAGCCCTGCTGCTGCTGCCAGCCCTGCTGCTGCTGCCGCCCCTGCTGCTGTGTGACCACCTGCTGCCGCCCCTGCTGCTGCCAGCCCTGCTGCTGCCGCCCCAGCTGCTGCACTTCTAGCTGCTGCCAGCCTTGTTGCCGCCCCTGCTGCTGCCGGACCATTTGCTGCAGAACCACCTGCTGCCGCCCAGCCTGCTGTGGCTCATGCGGCTGCTGAGCTCTCTCACACCTGGCTGCCACTGCCCACCATCCACACCCCGGCTCAAACAGCCACCACTTCTTTCCTTCCTGTCCTTCGGTACAAAAACAGGATGGTGACGGCCAACAACAACCAACTCATCCACGGGACACCCCTTCGGAAGTGACAACCAGAAACTCACCATCCAACTAGCACCTCTCTGGTGGCTTTCTCCTCTTACGTGGACAACAACCTTTTGCTGAATTGAAATCCGGCAACTGAAACCCCTTCCCTTTCTTCCAAAGACCCATTGTCTTCCTGCCTGACCTTCAGTCACCAAATTCGGCTCTTTGAGAAGAGGAACCTTATGGCCATGTTGTGAGCTCACACCACGATTTGATTACCGAGATTGCAAAGATGTTTCTTTCTCAAATACCTGGTCAGAGT